>NC_056729.1:1810821737-1810955839 GCF_019279795.1 Protopterus annectens | reverse complement strand
TACCCACCAACCAATAAAATAGTGGAACAGTGAACAGTTACCAATATGTTACTACTTATACACATCTATGTAGTCGCCCTGTGCATCAGCGACGTGTTTACCTTTTCCTACACCAATGTTGTAGTATGCAGGAGGTGGCACAGTGTCATCATATGCACAGGTTGTGGGTTAGGTATGCCCAAGCCAGCCACTGGTAACACCAATTGACATGTGTGTGTATGTGTGTTTGTGAGGGGCAGCAGTACAGGGTGGACCGGTGTTGGTGCAGTGTGTGTGTGTGTATGTGTTTGCCCTAGGTGTTAAATTTCTGCATGTGTGTAAGCACGCACACAGTCCCACATAATGGCTGCCATGTACAGGGTTTTGTGGACAGCCACAGACTGCACCTGTCAGGTCATCCAGATCAATGTCTGTGGGCACGGACACGGTACCTGTGCCTGACAGGGGTGCTACAGACCGTATCCGGTACTAACCCAGACTGGGTACTGTCATCAGCAGCGGGGGTGTGTTGATTGGACACAGTTCCCTGTTGGGACTGTCCAGAGCCACGTGCTCGTAGTCTCCTGGGGCGTCCTGATGACAGCACAGACCCAGCATTGCTGGGGCTGGTGCTGGCACTTGAGGTGCGTGAGTGGGCCTGTTGTCATCCGCGGCCACTGCCAGCTGGTGCTGTTGCTGCCATACGGCCACGTTGACATTGCAAATGCACACCATCACCCTGGCCCATGGACATCTGGTTGTGGAGCAGCTGTTGTATGTCCCCACAACATCTGTCAATGACATCTGTGAAGTTACGGATAGCATTCGCAACGTCACGCATGCCATCTGTCATGGCTGTGCGACATGCTCTCAGCTCCCTCAGACCCTGTCTTGTGTACCTTTCCATACGTGCCTGTGCCTGCATAACAGTCCGAAACATAGTGGAGGTTGACATACCTCTTTGGGCACGTTGGCCAGAGGCAGTACAGCCACGGATGCCCCCACGAGAACCCATGGGCGACTGTCTGCATGGTACCATTGGAGGACCCTGCTCATGGCTGCTTTGTGGGGATGCATGTACCACAGGTACCACATTACCCTGATCTATGCCCGCTGCATACTGTCCATCACCTAGGGACAATGGTGACAAAGGATGTAACGGCAGGATGATTGTGTGCATTGAAGGGGTTGACAGCTGTGTACTGTCAATTGGCTGACCAATGGCGGACCCAGACACACCTTCCTGCACCATTATAGACATTTCATCATTGTGCCTCTTTACTCATCATTGTGCCTCTTTACTCATCCATCATCAGGCCTATAATTGGGTACAATGCACCTTTTGGGATGTACCTAACCAGACACCTACAGCAACTGGTAAAGCCCAACAGTAACTCATCAAGAGGATCAAAGGGCTCAAACAGATGCCATATGCTGCCCAGTTAAAGGAAATCCAGCTGGACTCAGTGGCATACTGCCTGTTCAGAGGCAATCTGTGCCTGCCATATACAGCCATGTCCAACCCAGAAGTAAGGAACATGCTGCACCTCAGGAAATCAAAGTCCCATACAGCCACACGCTCAGGAGATCTGGACCTCAGCACTGACATAGATAGGACATGCTGGAGGGGCATATTCCTAACCCAGAGGCTCACTTCACTCTGTAATATACTCACACTACAGGTTAGGCAGAGTCCCTCATTGACTCTCTTCCATAGGAATCTGGATGAGTGGATGGAGATCATAGTTGTACCCCAGGTATCACTTCTATGACACTATTAGACAGAGGCACAGTATACTAACCTCGGAAAAGGGCATAGCAGCATATATTTTAATTGGGTGGCGAAAGACAAACACATTCTACTAGGCTTATCAATGCCCTAGGGCAGATAGCCTAGTATGAACCTATGAACCTATGTGTACTGCTAAAACTTCTGCCATATGTTGCATGTGTGTTTTTGTGGGGGATGCACAGTAATGGCCAGATATTTCTGCACAGGCAACACGTCTGAAACACTCTGGGTGTTCATCCCACATACTGTCTGTTTTGCCATCCAACCCTGTGAGGGACAAAATTACTCAGCCTGATATACATATCCCAACAAACCACAAAAAGTACACTATTGCTATGTATGCATGAAAACACGGTTATTCACTAGTTAGGACTGTGATGCTATCCATGCAGCCCACTGGGCCAGTGGAAGCCACAACACACACTGCTGGCCCTTTGAAAAAGCTACCACAGACACCCCAAATGGCATGTACTGTGAAACACAATCTAACCCAGACATGCACACCACTTTTTTTTTTTTTAAAAAAAATCCGGGGGGTCCAAAAGGGGGATTACATTAAGGAAACATTGTTCAGCAGGAAGGTTTACTTCACCAAAGCACAATTTGGAACATTTTTAAAATGTGCAGGTACCCCCTTTCTCCAAAAGGGGAATTAGACACAGATACTGTAATCTACCTCACCCCCGGGGGACATAGCACCCCACATTTAAAATGGCCATACTACAGGATATGTACCGAACAGTTAATACACAGTGCCCCCAATTTAGGAGGAACCTCTACTGACCCTGGGAACTACTGCATCATATGCACAACTGGCCTTGTGTTCTAAGCTATGGGTGAAGTATGGGCAACATGTCCCAAAATTACATATGTTTTATTTGGGCTATGAAAACAACCTATCTCATGGACAAAGGATATGGACATGAAAATTTGAGGTGTCACAGTAAAACAGTTTTAAACCCGCTACTTTGCATTACCGTGTTTGTGGCAGCGTTGCTTTTCGGGGCTTTTTCTGCTTTCCTTTTCTGCTGCTGCTGCTTTTTCTGCTGGCGTCTTCATACTTTTTTTTTTTCTTTTTCTGTGGTTTTGTGCAATGGCATGGGGGTGGTACCCGCTTTTTAGGTATCTGCATAGGTCCATGGAGGCCTCTGCACCAATTGTAAGGGCCAGCTAATTTTGCATCAGTTTGTACTGATTGCATGTCTCACGTGATTTCAGGACAGTGCTATAAAGGGGATGTGAGATAGGCCCTTTTAGATTGTGGACACCATGCTTTTGCTTTACAGTGTTCTGTGAGTGTGAAGGTTAGACGCCCTCATGCCCTGCTGTGTTGTAAATTCAGGTTGCTGCATTTCCCCTGTTCCAGTGAGTGTGTATGCATACTGACACCCACTATATTTCAATATGTTTTATATATATATATATATATATATATATATATATATATATATATATATGTACATATACATACTTTCATATATGTACATTACTTGACATTAGGGTACAAGCTAACAATTAGCAGGGCTGTTTCTGTTAACACTACACTAGTATGGGAATCCGTAATTGGGACAGTAAAAGTCTGCCTGACATGCTTTGGGTAGTACACATCCTATATTGCCTTTATCTTCTTCCTACTATTACATGTTCCACTTATTTAGCACTATATTCCTGTATGAGAGTCATGGCTTACTGGTAGGTCATACAGACTAGTGTTACAATGGTCTTGGTAGGGCCTACTAGTACTATATTTTGCTTTCAAATTGAGTATAGGCCTATCAATCAAAGTGCTGGTGGCACCTTTAAGCAGTTAAAGGGGTTTTTAGGTCTCACAGGAGTCAGGCTTTTTGCAGATTCTGGTTGCTGCATTTATCTTCACTGTTTCCTGTAGTGAGTGTGTTATGGATACTGACACCTACCACTATATTTCATATGTATATATATATATATATATATATATATATATATATATATATATATATATATATTTTTCACACAAAAACCCAAAATGTAAATCTTCAGTTAAAGCAGAATGAAGTTAACAGGGAAAATTTTCTGATTAGTATGAAAAGATGCCAGAAGCACTCAACATCAGCTCTTCATCATTAAACACCTGATAGATGAATCCTGTGATTAATGCCCCTCACCACTTTATATTTAAATTTTTGTAAAGTAAAACTTTTCAATAAAACATATGTATATCTAATATAAATATATCTCTTTCTCAACAAAGTCATTTCATACCCCGTTGGGACCAACCCCTATTCATTATACATTTATTTCAGGGTTCTTGTTATTAGGACCTGTAAATGTGGGGACCTTTTATTTCTTCCCTTTCTTGTCCTTTCTTCAAACTTTGAAAACTCTAATATTCAATTTTCTTGCATCTAACCTTTGGCCAGACTCCACATGTACCCGCTTTTGACACTTTATTTAAATAGTATCCTACCCTCTGACTGATAACAATGTCTGTTGTTTTACATGGTTTTTATTCAACAGTAACATTTTCACCTTCACTTATGCCCTGTAATTAACATCTGTCCAACAGTTTTTATGATTTTTAAAAACAGTTTAGCCTGTTTTCAAACTGTTTTAATAGCACTATCATTACTCAGATAAAAATCAGTTCCGTTGGGACTTCATTTGATCACAACCAATTAATGCATACAGGTAAAGAGCACCAGCAACAATATTGACATACAAAATTTTATGGAACATTTCAACTGTCATATTTGATTTGAGCCTTAATTCCACAGCATCATCCCGCTGAATTTGAGTCAATATGCAGTCAGCATACTTTGTCACACACCTCTTTGCATTTCATTCGATATAAAAATGTTCTCCAAAAATTCAGTAAACAGAAAATCCCCATGGTTAAAATCCATTAATAAACCTTGTCGTTAGTACTCAACAACTTACCACGCATAGCCGATCTAACAATGTTCCATGCCACGTCAAATGGTCTGTCAACATTCCCGGCAATTAAATTTTTTATTTCCCCTTTTCCCCCAAATTTTTTTAAAAAATAATTTATACAAAAAAAAACCCCCCCCCTGAACTCTTTTAAAAAATTTTACATGCCTTTTTTAGGAAAATTTCCTTCCCAAAAACCCTTTCCCTTTTTTTTCCTTCACCTTTTTTACGAATAAAATTTTTAAAAAATTTTAAAAAACAGGTATTTTTTTTTAAAAAACTTTAAAAATTTGTTACCATTTCGCTGCCCCCCAATGTTTTGTTTAAAATTCCCCTTTTAACTAAAACCCCCCCCCTTCTATTTTATAAATTTTCAGGGGGTTTTTCCACAAAAAAAGCCTCATGTGAAAATTTCCATATTTTTAGGAACATTCCCCTCCCTTTGTTTCACTTTTATTTTTTAAAAAATTTTTTAAAAAATTTTCCCCCAAAATTTCACAAATTTTTTTTTCAAAAAATTTTTTTAACAAGCAACACACCATATACCGATCCCTTTTTTGAAAACATTCCCTTTCCCCTTTTGGGCCTGATTTCCAAAAAAAAAAGAAACCCCCCCCTTTCCCCAAAAATTTGGGAAAACCCTTTTTAAAATTTCCCCCTCAAAGCACCCCCCCTTTTTTACAACCGAAAATTTGGTTTTGTAACCAAAAAAGGGAAAAATTTTTTTTTTAAAAAAATTTAAATTTTACCACACAAAATTTTAAAAACCAAAAAAAATTTTAAAGCCTAAAATTCCCGGGCCCCCTTTTTTTCACGTTTTTTAAAAAAATTTTCCGAGTTTTTTAAACATGTTTTCCCCCAAAAACCCTTTCAGAAAAAAAAAATTAAAAAAAATAAAACAAAAACTCCAAAAAATTTTGGGGGTAAGGGGAAAATTTTTAAAAAAAAAAGGGGCGAATTAAATTTTTTCCCCCCCCAAAAACCCCTCAACCCGGGAAAAACCCCAAAATGGGGCCCCAACCCAAAAAACCCGGGGAAAAGGGTTTTAAGGTAAATTTCGAATTTGCTCCAAAATAAAAAGGGTAAAAATTTTTTTTAACCAAAAAACCCAAATTTATCCATGGGTTTTGGTTGAAAGTAAAAAATTTTGGGAAAATGGAAAGGTTTTTTATGTTTTTTAAAAAAACCAAGGTAAAAAAAAATAAATTTGCAAAAAAAAAAAAAAAGCCAAAAAAACCCTTCCCCATTAACACCTAAATTTTTTTTCCCCATTTAAAATTTTTTTCCCATTTTTAAACGGGGCCTTTTCCCTTTTAAAAAGGAAAAATATTAATATTAAATACACAAGCCAGGAAAACACTCTTTCAGCAGGTCACATTAAAAACCAAAAAGTTTTAGCAACCATAGATATTAAACACAACTCCCAAACTTTTAGCCCAGGATGAACTTTCCCATGCTGGTCCTATTTTAGGCCGCTTCCCATTCCCTTCCCCCAAATTGGCCCTCCACTTATTATTGAAACCGGCATGGTTTCTCACCCGAAATTGAACCGTTGTTGACCACTCTTTGGGTTGTTGTACAACACCCCTTGTTCCTTGTGCTATGTCGCTGGTCATATTATGCATCAGGGACTAAAGTTGAATCCCCCATTTCTGTTCCAACTGATCATTCCACAGTTTCTCAGGCAGATTTCGTTGACCACCATTTTCAAATATTTTGCCCAGGCAGCTCTTTTCATCGCCGAGACCACCAGCAGATCCATGCTGGCGTTCACTGTCTGCTGATATAGTCCCTCGTATGGTACTATTTATACAGATTTGTTAGTTGAATGGCAGAAAATCAACTTGAACACTAGTAAAGCTTATATGAATCTACTAGTTGAATTCTTTCAACCGATAGAAAACACTTTACGGGCAGATATTATGCGACAACAAAATGAGTTGTTTGAATTGAATGGTGATGGTCCAACAGAAATCTACATGCAGGAAACTGTGGAAAGGGTGAATCGTTATGAAGTTAAATTACTTGAACAGAAGAAAAAGAAAATAGCGAGAGATTTGAATGACTTTTCCAAACAGCAAGTCTTCATGTGGCCGAGGGATGATGTCACTAATATGAGACGCGACTCGACAACCTATGCGCAACGATTACAGGGAGGCCAACGAGGGAAAGATCAGGTTTGTACAGTAGTACAACAAGCTCAAACGAAGAAGAGAGACATTAATGAACGAGAGTCAACTGAAACGAAACGTGCTGACAGCAACTGTGGTGCCAGTCGAGGAGTAACATGTTTTGAAATGCCGGTATCAGCTGAAGCAAGTAACCCCATACAGCCGACCCCTTTGGAGGTATCGGCTATCGACAACAACGCGTTGGGAGGAAATGGGGATGTGAGAAGAAAAACCATGCCTGAAGAGCGATATTCATCGGCTTTTCCTTTTCCAATACGAACTGGGCGCAAAATTTCAGTGGAAGGAGAAGTAATAAGGGGACAGAAGCGCAAGGAAGCGCCGCAGCAGTTGCAAACTATCAAAAAAATGTGGACACCAAAGACTTAGTGTGGAATATTTCCTCACATATCCTTACGGAGGCTGAAAAGAACGTTTTGAATAAAGGTTTGGGTTTCATACCTACTGCTAATATTGATGTGAGTGATTGTTTAATATCTATCAGATTGTTTGCTAGAAATTTAGCTTTAAAACTATCTATAGGTTCTAATGTTAATGTGACACCTGCTTTAAGAAAGAAAAGTGAGTTTTTGCCTACACTACCTAGCAATATTGATTTATTTATCAAAGCAGTTGAGAATGAAGTATACAATGATTGTAGCTTCAATAACAGACTTCGAGAGTCTAATATTAGCAAGTGTGAAATGAAGGCCATTACTGATTTAAAAAATAATAAATGTATAGCAATAAGGCCAGCAGACAAAGGGGGGCCAACTGTAATTATGGACTCTTCTTATTATATTGACACAATGCAAGAGATGTTAAATAGTGAAGCCTATGAAGAGTTAGCACTTGAAGAAGTATATGGCGTATTAGATAATATAGATAGAGCACTTGTTGAATGTTTGAATTTACATGTCATTAACAAGGACTTATATGATTATTTTACTGTTGACTTTCCTATAATTCCACAATTACATGGATTACCCAAGATTCATAAACATCCGACATTACCCAAATTTAGACCAATAGTTGCTGGTGCAGGTTGGGCAACGGAGGGAATGTCTATTTATTTAGATCAACAGTTGAAGCAGCTAATTTTGGCATATGAACATATTTTGGTAGATACAGCACACTTTTTACATGACCTTTATACATTTGTACAAGCATATGGTAAGCCAGTTGATTTGATTCTTGTTACTTTAGACGTAGAATCGTTGTTTACGAGTATCCCTAACGATAAAGGTTTATTTATATTGAAAGGGCTGCTAGAAACAGATGGAGGGATGGATACCTTAAGAGCAGATTTTCTATGTTTTTTACTAGAATTGGTTTTGGAGAACAATTTGTTCTTATATCAGAATAAGTTATACCGACAAAAAAGAGGCGTAGCAATGGGAACAAGCTGCGCAAACGCCTATGCAAACCTAATAATGGTAGCATGGGAGAAACAATATTTGTTTAACCATCAAAAGATATTGTTTCACCGGCGTTTTGTGGATGATCTTTTTCTGCTTTGGCAAGGTAGTGTTCCAGAATTAGAGGCCTTTTTGAATCAAATAAATATGACAAGTGATTTTTTGAAATTCACAATGGAGAATTCGAATGTTTCCATCAATTATTTGGATGTCAATATAAGTATTGTTCAAGGCACTATTGTTACTAATGTGCATAGGAAACCTTGCTACTGTCCGAATTATTTACACCGTAACAGTATGCATAATCCAACTGTGTTTAACAACATAATTAAAGGTCAAGCCTTTAGATTGTCCAGGCTTTGTTGTGATGACAATGCGTTAACTAATGAATTATTAACATTAAGATCTGATTTTATATCTAGAGGCTATGACAGTAATGATATAGATGCTATTTGTAAACAAGTAGTTGCACAAAGGAATACGCAGGCTAAACCGTATTTTTCTAATCGAACAGTGAGTAAAAATCAACGAACTATTTGTAGGAAACAGGATCTTAGTATAATTATTCCCTATGGCAATAATATTCATAAGGTGAAGGAAGTGATAGGAAAATGTTGGAACATCTTGACGGTGGATGACAAGACGAAAGAGTTGTTAGGTGACAATCCTAGTTTTGTGTATAAAAATAACAAGACATTAAAACAACAGTTCTGTTATCGAAGTCTAGTGGGTAGGGATTTAGGTATGGGGCTGGCTGTGAAATTTAATGGTACCAAAAAGTGTAACAACTGTAAGCAGTGTACATATGTGGATGAGTCTAGGTATTACAGACATCCCGAAACAAGACGGTTATGGGAGCTTAAAGTGAACGGTTCATGTAATTCAAAAAATTTAGTATATATAGCCCATTGTACACAGTGTTTCAAATTTTATGTGGGCAAAACGAACCGTACTTTGAAAGAACGTATTAGGGACCATTATTACAGCGTAGCGAGGAAAGAGGAGTATAATGCCTTAGCACGACATATTAATAGAGAAGGTCCGACCCACATTTTTCATTTTCAGATTTTACATATCCAATATACCAACCTGAGATTAGGGAACATTACAAATGATACTGAATGTGTTGAGTTGGAATGGATATTTAGGTTAGGTGCACACAGGGGTTATGGTCTAAATGATTTGATATCCATTAAACCTGTGTTGAGAGCAAGAAAATTGAGATAATGTTATATTATATTGTATTAGATATACATATGGATTTTATTGAAAAAGTTTTTTACTTTTTATTTATTACATAAATTTATACAATATTGTAATGTAGTTATTTTATGGGCATTGTATATTCTGGCACTTTAAATGGATTCATCAATTATCTAATTAAGGTTTTGAATCTTAGTTAAATATAACTGAAATGATGGCTTTAACTGATACGTCTGATGAAGCGGTTGAATCTGTGAAAGCGCTTACGTTTGTCTATTGCTTGGAATAAAGCTTTTATATTATTTGCCTATCGATTTATTTGTGGACTAATCAACACAGAAGAATTTTTCCTGTTGAAAAAACTGTCATTTCTGCTTGCTGTAGCTGAAGGGATTTTTTTGATATATATATATATGTATGTGTACATATACATACTTTCATATATGTACATTACCTTACATTATTATGTACAAGCTAACAATTAGCAGGGCTGTTACTGTTCACACTGAACTAGTATGGGGAATCCAGTCATTCGGGCATTACAAATCTACCTGACATGCTTTGGGTAGTACACATCCTATATTACCTTTATATTGATTCCTGCTATTACATGTCATATTTATTTTAGCAATATGCTCTTGTATGAGAGTCATGGCTTAGTGGTAGGTCATACAAGCTAATGTTACTAAGGTCCTGGGTTTGAGACTGGCAGTAGGAATATTTTTTCTTTCAAACTGAGTATAGGACCTGTCAATCAAAGTGGTGAAGGCACCTTTACGCGGTTAAAAGGGTTATTAAGTCTAACAGGAGTCAGGCTGTGTTGTAGATTGTGGTTGCTGCATTTATTTTCACTGTTTCCTGTAGTGAGTGTGTGTGAATACTGACACCTACCACTATATTTCGCATGTATTAATATATTTATATATATATATATATATATATATATATATATATATATATATATATATATATGTGTGTGTACATATAATACTTTCATATATGAACATTACCTTACATTATTATGTACAAGCTAACAATTAGCAGGGCTGTTTCCATGAACACTAAACTAGTGTGGGAATCCAGTAATTCAGGCATTAAAATCTACCTGACATGCTTTGGGTAGTACACATCCTATATTACCTTTATATTGATTCCTACTATTACATGTTATATTTATTTTAGCACTATGTTTTTGTATGAGAGTCATGGCTTATTGGTAGGTCATACAGACTAGCGTTACCAAGGTTCTAGGTTCAAGACTGACAGTGGGAAATTATTTTTCTTTCGAAATGAGTACAGGACCTGTCAATCAAAAGTGCCAAAGGCACTTTTAAGCATTTAAAACCAGGTCTGCGCTCGTTTGCGCGGAGCTCACGCATGCGCACTGGCAGTGAGCTCAGCGCACACAAGCGCACACCCGCGCTATTTTCTTTGAAAGAAAAGAAAAAGGGGTGACAGGAAAGTGGTGAAAAAAGGGGTCACAAAGAGGGTAGGACAGTAGGGAAACAAGCTTGGAATTTGCAGGAAGGATGTAGGTGAGGCCCATAGCTGCCCATGTCTTTCTCAGCAACAGCTGGGTATTTCTATGCAATTTGGTGTGACATTTGGAACCTTCCACCCCTGAGAGAGGTGTCAGGACAACATTAATACCTGTTGTACAGCCAATTGTAATTAACAGTTTCGATGTCCAGCGGACATGTGTGCAACATGGACAGCTATGTATGGTGCATAATTTTTTTGTGGGTACAGAGTGCCCTTTTTTTTGTTTTTTTATCAGGTGAGAGTGGTATGTCAGGTGAGGTAGTTGGTATAGCTGGGGAGGTAGGTTGGGTAGGTTAACAGACAAGACAGACAAGGCACATACAGGGGCGGTGTATGACACATGTGGGGGGGTTACACAATTGACGGGGACGGAGGCTGGGATATCCATGGCACATGAGCCCACAGATGGCAACAGTGGAACTGATATCCTCACCCATAGGCAGTTGCCACTGTTCCTTCACAGCCCAGGATGGGGCTGTGCTGGGGGCTGTGCAGGCAGGACAACGGGCAAGCCCGTAAGCTGCACCACTCTGGCCTCAAGCTGGCGTAGGGGCCGAAGAACAGAGTCTTGGATCTCCCTTCGCACCACAGACCGGACACCTTGGAGGGTGAGTGGACATGCTCCTCCAGTCACGCTTGCAGAGGGGGGGGTGGGCCGCATCCCCTGCAGCGCTTCCACCCGAAGGTGGCACAGGGCCACCAGAGGAGGGTCCAGCCTGGGCACTAGTGCCAGGTGCACTTGCCAGCTGAGGTGGGAGAGGTGGGTCCGCTGGGACCTGCCTTCCCAAGCGTTCTAGGTTTGTGTGTATGTTATGTTAGTTTGGATTAGTGGCATATTATTCCATTCAAATTAGTTATAACAGCATGCATTGGTATTCCCATTAAACAAACACCCAGATATTAACACCATTGAACAACGGGCATATCAATATCACATGCATTATTTGAACAGAAATACACAATTGAACAACATGCAGGGTTGATTAATGGCAACAGGCCATCAGGTTTGCCTGTTTGCAGGTATGACCAGGGTACATGCAACAACAGACATGCATATATTTTTGAAACAGGACAAATGTCCATGGTTAATAAAATGTTCAAATACGAATATTTAGTGTTTTTTTAATTTGCAATTATAGGGTGGGGTGGAGAAAGAAAATGATGACACATTCATAAATTATACATTGATATACATTTGTAATAGAAACACAATTAACTTGTGGGTGATACTTTCCAAAAGATTCTTACTTGACTGTCATGCTAGACCTGTTACAGATACATCACTATCCTAGTTATTTTGAATTTGATCAGATACATCATCCTGCTACACTTTGATGACAGGGCAGGGGACAGCTATGGATGTTTAGTATGTCAGACAATCATTCATTCTATCTGCAAATTGTTGACTGTGATCACCATATACAGAGTTTGGCCTGAACATTCAAGAGTCAGACACACTGAAATCAGTTTGGGATGTTAAGTTTTAATTCCCACATGCATTTATTTCTGTAGAACCACACTGAAGCTTATATATTCAGGTGCTATTACTACGTTATTCATTGATATATGACCCTTTCTGTCACTCTCACACATCCTGCATTTTCACAGTTCAGGTTGGTACTTCTAGGCTTTGTTCACATATTAGACCTGTGGGGATTCCAACACTTTCCATCAGCCTCACTTCTGTCATGATTAAGCATTTCAACAGGGGATATATCTCACCTGTGATTACCTCAGCTTCTGAAGCTGTACTCTTGAGACTACTGCAGGTTATACTACATTTAATTAATGGTGGGACATCTGTATTACAGCACTATTTATTTCTATCACTTATATTTCCAGTTTCACTTGCATACTGATGAACTTGTTGCAGCCATACCTGCAGACTTTTACTTGCTGCTTGCACATTCTATTACTTTTAATCAATACACTGCAGTGTTCTGCTACGTGCTACACTATAATATTTATTTACAAGTACTAGGTGGGGTTACTAACCTGCATGGTGGCGCAGCCACACCAGCCTGTGCTCATGTGCCATTCGATTTGCAGAGCGGACACCTGCAGCTGTAATACAAAACAAGTAATATTGGAATACACATCTCCTTGGTATCAGCTAGTTGAATTCCTTACATACATAAGTAAAATGTAACTTACTCAGTAGTGGGGCGTTGGGCATATCCCAGGCCTCCTGGATCCATTGGGTCAACTGGTCTTGCTTTCGTCGCTTCAGGTCCACATGGTGGTGACAGACCTGCTCACCAGTGTGTGGAATGCCAGTAGCACTGGTCAGATCATGAGCCAACTGGTCCCATGCCTCCGCCCTGTACGCTTCCCATGAGACCTGGCCCTGCATGAGTTGGGCCTCATGATGGTGAACTAGGAGCCAGACCATGTATCTGGACTCCTCAACGTCCCACCGCTGTGTTCGAAAGTAACGTCCCTCCCCTACTCCACTCATTCTGCCTGCAGGTCTATTCTACAATCGTTTATGCTGTGTATTCCTGCCTATGGGGCTTATATATGCCGATTTTCCCGCACATTTCTATGATTGGCTGGTTTAGAATTGTATCTACTTCACAGAAACTGCTTTATCATGCTCCATTTTGGCTTATATCCTATTTATATGCTATTTCTGCATTTTGATGTACTGCTGTCATGGCTTAGTGGTTTAGTACCTTGACTCTAGTGTATGGTATCCTGGGTTTGAATCTGACCACTGAATTTTAAATTTTATGACTGTCTAGAAATGACTTCAGGACCTTTCAATCAATCATGCCAAAAGCACTTTTAAACACTTTAAAACCAGGTCTGCGCTCGTTTGCGTGGAGCTCACGCATGCACACCGCCGGTTAGCTTGTGGGCGCGTCCCGCAAACGGTGTGCACTGGGTTACACCTTAATTGGCTAGTAACACACATGTTAAACTCAGCACAGCTAGTTGCACACAGTTTGATCATGTTAAACCAGTCCTTAGCTACGGGCAAGCAGTTTGCAGTTTGTGAAACACTACTTCGCTACGGGCACTCTGTCTCACTGCAGTTTAGCTATCAGTACATTTCTACATATATTTATTATTGTATTACTTGAAAACATATGCTCCATTTCATTCCATTTTACAAAAGGGAATACTTTTACATTTGTACAATACTGTCAGGGGCCTTTTTAGTGCTTATTTACAAAAAAAAAGAAGGTTGTTGTGTGGGCTCGAACTTTGCCTGCCTGCTTTCAGGCCGACAACTCTACCGCTATGCTATTACTTTTTGGCTTACTTTGCATATTTAGTTCTTATATCCTTTTCCACTGATTGCTAACTGCAGCTGCGCTAGTAGCACACCCGCGCACACGGTTGCAAACATTTACGGGGTTTAAAAAAAATAAAACAGTTTTTATTTTCATTTTATAACATCTGTTCACTTTTTACATTGCTGGTCTGTGGGGGCATGTGTTGTGTAGTGTGGTTATTCACATTTCCATGGCTTCCCTCATGGCTGTTTACTTTCAGCCATTCTAGACTTCTGGGGGCGTGTCTACGGACACGCCCCCTACTCTCTTACACGGACCGTGTAAGAGTTGCAGTGTGATTCAGCATGCCTCATGCACCTCATGCATATGCATGACATGCTGACATCACACCGTTTAACTGCAGCCTCCGTGTAAGAGTTATAACTCTTACACGGAGGCTTCCTGAATCCTGCCCACTGGTATGACCATTAATGTTTACATTAAATACACGCATTGGTGTACTTATTTAAGAAGAATGATGTAAGTAAGTTATATACATGTTTGTCTTCCAACTTGTAACAGTCCAAAAGGAGATACAGTGAGACTATAATGGAAAACTACGAAATGCACAGTCATCCACAGCCTAGATACTGTTGGCATCTGTGATTCACGAGAACAGAGGCTATGTAAAATCATATACTTAGATGTTGTAAAACATATGTTCACCTACAGACAACATAGTTATGGATATTGTTCAATTAAATAAAATGATAACATGACTATCAAACCCTTTTACAAAGTCCCCTAATTAATCCTCATGAGCTAATTCTCACAGCATCTACACCTTGGTTATAAAAACATCTAGGTGATATCAATGGTTGAATGAAATATATGTAAAATCTGCAGCAATGCTAAGGTATATGCAGAATATTGGTACTCACTGTAGGAAACTAAGAGCTGCCTCCGCACCTTGTCGACCCTCCTTTGAAGTTCCGCTGCATTCCTCCAGTGCAGGTCATCATAGTGGTGATGAATCTGCACTCCATTGTGGTAGATCCCCATCCTCTGTCGATGCTTCCTCGCAATCTGGTTCCACATGTCGATCATAGTGACGTTTCTCAGTCTGGCTGCCATCCTCTGCTCCAATCCGGCGTAAATGGTCAACATCTGGGTCGTCTCCTCCTCAGACCAGTTAGGCACATGGACATGTCTCAGCCTTCTCGCAGTAGGCATCATGAAAAAATGTGAAAAACACAAAAATACAGAAATGCTATCTGAAGTACCACACAGTTCACAGTTAACAATGGCATGATCAGAAAGTGTATCAAAATCAATATTGGAAAGTGGCACTAATGTCATGTTATCAAGTCATTAGAAGATAACAAAGACATGTGCCACACATGGTGTGATGACCCAATACTGGACCAGTAATCAAGGAGCCTCAGTTCTCACCAATGGCAACAGTGGGGGAAATACACTTGGAGGATGACAGGTACACACACAGTATTTCCAGATGCAGCTGTCTGCGTCAAGTGCAATTTCCCTTAAGAACACACAGAGACCACAGTCAGTCAGGGACTGGTTTCTCACTCTTTCTCCAGTTCCCCAGTAAGACTCCCCACTGGCACAGCTATAGAGTTCAGATCTCAGCTGAGTGGCCAAGCCATGACATCCAGCACTCTCTGTGTCCAACCAGTGCTTCATCTCCCTGACCAAGTAGCTGACATACACACTCTGAGGTTTGATTTACACACACACACACACACACACACACACACACACACACACACACACACACACACACACACACACACACCTGGGAAAGGCTGGTAAAGGTTTACTAGCTAAGTCCCCTTTTGCCCAGACTATAAGGTAGTTATCACTGCCACCAACCAACTCCTTATCAGCTGCTTTAAGGCCCTTAACAAAGGGCGTCCAATCTTACTGTGTCATATTAATATTAATACAAATGGTACTTTGACAAAGAGCAAGGTTATTAGGAGTGGCCCACACAGTGTCACTAAATAAAGCATCTTATATAAATGATGTTGATATTCACAAATGATATATAGTTATTTACAAAACTTCAGATAGCTGGCCTGATCGTATATCTTTCCATGACACCCCCCCCCCCCTTCAAAGACTCAAGCTAGTTTTTTGAGTGACCCTTGAGAAACATTGCTTGAGAGAGATAAGCATATCCGGGAATACATTGCCCCATGTCCTGTCTTGAGATCCCAGCTACCTTTGCACTTCTGACAACAGTAGAGTGCTGCATTGTCCTATCATATGCTTGCAATCCTAGGCTCCACCACTGTAATTTGTGATGTTGCTGGCTAGTCTCCTGTAGCCATAGATCCCCCTCAGACTTCTCCTGCCTTCTACTGCAAATACTTAGCACCAGGGCCTCTCTATCATAGTAATGTTTCATCATGTTCAGATGGTATAGTTTGTACCCCTGTCTCCTGCCTGCAGTTCTACAGTGTAGTTAACATCACTGACCTTCCTTACCACTTAGAAGGGTCCCTCTCAAGCTGCCTGCAGCTTGGTGTGTCTCACAGGAATGAGAACAATAACCTGCTTCCCCACAGCACACTCACTAGCTTGAGCATTCCTGTCATATCAGGCCTTTTTTTGTTGTTGGGCTTTTGCCAGGTTCTCTTGGGTCAAGCCCATGAGTTCCCTGAACCTTGTCCTGAGGTTTAGGATAAATGCCACAACAGAGTCCTTGTGGGATTTACACTCACTCTCCCACTCATCATGAATCAAATCTAGAGGTCCCCTCACCATATGCCCATACAGCAACCTAAAGGGTAAAAACCCTGTGGATACCTGGGGCACCTGTCTGTAAGCAAATAACAGATGGGGCAAATATTTGTTCTGCACCCTCTTAAACTGGTTTGCAAATGCCTATAGCATTGTCTTTAATGTAGAGTTTAAGCTCTCCTCCAGACCATTAGGCTGGGTGTGGTAGGGGCTAGTCTTTAGGTGCTTCACCCCACAGCATTCCCACAGGCAAGCCAACAGGTCTGACATGAAATTGGCACCTCTGTCAGTCAGTATTTCTTTTGGGAAACCTACCCTGCTGAAAATCTCTAAGAAAGCATTCACCACCTTTTCTACTACAATGGAGGGCAGGGCCACCACCTCAGAGTATCTCTGGTAGCATAATCTACTACCACTAGGATATACTTCTTTCATGTGGAACTTGGGATACTCAGAGGCTCCAGAATATCAATAGCTACCCTTTCAAATGGCTCCTCAATCACAGGCAAAGCACCAAAGGAGCTTTGATGTTGTCCTCTGTCTTGCCTACCTTTTGGCACTGCTCACAGGTCCTGCAGTACCCTGTTAAATCCATGGAAATCCCAGGCCAGTAAAAGTTCTGCATAATACATCTCATTGTATGTTTTATGCCCATATGACCTGCAAAGGAAATGTCATGGGCTGTGACTAGAAATACCAGATGGTAGACTTGGGGTACTACCAACTGCTGTATTGTCTCACCCTCTAGTCCTCCCTCAGGGGTCCATTCTCTATACTGTAACCCTTTGTAACAGTATACAGTGTCCCTCTTTCCTTGATAATTGGGAGCTTCCCTGGCTACCTCCCTCAAGCCTTGTAAAATAGGGTCTGAGAGCTGAGCCTGTCTCAACACTCTCTTTGTAACCCTTCCCAACTCCCCTTCCACAGGAAGTCTGGTACCCCCTAATAGTGATGCCTCACTGTCAGCCTGGGTACTGCTACTCACCTCTGCCCTTGCAGTCACTCTGTCCACGGGAACATCAGTATCCACAAGCAGCTGTGACTCACCTTCAGTCTCACTGCTACAGCATAGCTCCCTCCATGAAGTAACCACCTCACCAGTCCTGGCTTCAATTGTGCAGTCTGTCTGGGTCTCCCAAGGCTACCAGACCCATATGCTTGCCTCCAAGCCTGACTGCATGTAACTGCATGCACACAAGGTACTGCATCATCAATGTCACTGCATGTACACAAGGTACTGCATCATCAATGTCACTGCATGTACACAAGGTACTGCATCATCAATGTCACTGCATGTACACAAGGTACTGCATCATCAATGTCACTGCATGTACACAAGGTACTGCATCATCAATGTCACTGCATGTACACAAGGTACTGCATCATCAATGTCACTGCATGTACACAAGGTACTGCATCATCAATGTCACTGCATGTACACAAGGTACTGCATCATCAATGTCACTGCATGTACACAAGGTACTGCATCATCAATGTCACTGCATGCACACAAGGTACTGCATCATCAAACTCATTCCCTATCAGGACATCTGCAGGGATATCCTCAAACACACCAACTTGCTTGCTTCCTTTCCCACCTTCCCAAATTAAGGTGACCCCTAGCCACAGGTTTTTGGAATGGACTGCCCAAGCCAGTAGTGCTCCTCTTTAACCATTGCAGGCTTCACAATGGTTAGGTCAGAAGATGAGTCTCTCTTAGCAGTGCTACTCAGATAGGCTATATCCTCCTGTGGTAATGGGGTACGTTTGTTGTCTCCAGACAACTTACTGCTGGCATTCTGTCATTCCCACTTACTTTCTCTCACACTTTTTGTTCCCCACCTTGCCTCCATGGACATCTATGTGCTACATGGCCCCACTGGTTACATGTAAAACATTTAACCCTTGATCCTGGTGGTCAACTAGTGGCTTCTTCTGTTACTGGTAGACTCTGTTGGGGTGGTTTCGGCTGCCCACATGGGTTCCCTTAGACCAAGGTGTAGCACTGGATAGCCATTTCCTGTACATTGATGCCCTGCTTGCTAGGTATAGGTCTCCCTTATTCCCCAACTGATCTGTGGTATTGCATTCCCTATCTGCCAACCAGATTCTCATGTCCTCAGGCAAACTGCTAAGGGCTTGTTCCCTCATCAAAGGTCTGCCAGCATTTCAACATTGGTGACCTGGCAGCCACTCACCCACCTATGAAAATAAGTGCTTAGTTCAGCAATATATTCACAGACCATTCATCTGCCTTGCATCTATACTCATGAAATGTTTTTCTATAAGCTTCAGGTGTTAACTTAAAACACTAATAAACAATTTTAACAATATTATAATTTAAGCAATCAGCATCAGACAATTTAGAAACAGTAGTTACAGCTTTACCCTGGAGTAAGGGGGTGAAGAACTGTACCCAGAGCCCTTGGTCAGCATTATACTGTTTACATACCCTTTCAACCATATGAATAAAACTATCAAAATTATTACCCTCTGTAAATTGTGGAAGAAATGTACTGCCTTGTATGCTTCTGGGGTTTGGTTACTCCAGTCCACATTACCCCATGACCCTGGCAAAGAGTCAGCATCTCCTTTTCATGTTGCCTCTGCCTCTCATTTTCTTCAGCCTCCAAACATCTCAGTCTCTCATTTTCTTTGGCCTCCAGACATCTACGTCTCTCTGCAGATTCTAAGTGCAACCGTTTGACCTCCAGTTCAAGTCTCTTTAATTCCAGATGGATTTTTCTGAAGTAAAGTTGAACTGTCCATTTTCTGACAGTTGTACATCCCCAAGGCCAGTCTAATTGTCTTCCTGGTTGTTGGTCTGTGATGCAGCTTTGACCAAGGCTACAACCATTTCCACTTTAGTCAGGTTGGCATGCACCAGTTCTTTGGCTTGCCACACCTCAGCCATCTGGCTTCATGTCAGCTTGCCATAATCCTCTGCTGACATCCTTGCTTGCTCTCACTGACTAACTAAGCTAACAAAAAATAAATAAAACTTTTGTGATATGGAACTCTAAATGTTCACTTTGTGGTAGCTTGAGAGCACAAACACCTTATTTGGTGACCAGTTTACAGGCTACATGAGTTCAATATCCACACCACTGAATCCTAATATGTGATGTGGTGATTCCACCACTGTCACCAGTAATGTGATGACTCTTCAACTGACCAGTAATCAAGGACCCTGAATCCTCACCACTGACACCAGTGGGGGACATACATTGGGAAGGATAACAAATACACACACAGTATTTCCAGATGCAACTCTCTGCATCAAGTGCAATTTCCTTTTAGAGGCCACAGAGGCCACAGTCAGTCCATGGCTGGTTTCACACTCTTTCCCACATCCCCAGTAAGACTGCCCACTGGCACAGCTACAGAGTTGAGATCTCAGCTGAGTGGCCAAGCCAAGACCTCCAGCACCCTATTTGTCCAACCAGTGCTTCATCTCCCTACCCAAGTAGCTAACACACACAAACTCTCTGAGGTTTAATTCACACCTACATACACACACATAGGAACGGCTGGCACAGGTTTACTAGCTATGCCCACTTTTGTCAAGACTATAAGGTAGTTATCACTGCCACCAGACAACTCCTTATCAGCTACTTTAAGGCCCTTAACAAAGGGTGCCCAGTGTTACTGTGAAATATTAATATTAATACAAATAGTAGTTTGACCAAGAGCAAGGCTATTAGGAGTGGGCCACACAATGTCACCAAATAAATATGCAAGTACTCTCAAAACTTAAATATCTCTCGACAGATCAGCCACATTGAAAGGTTTAAATATATTTAATAATAAATAAAAGAACAAGAAAATAGTGTATAATTACAGTGACATCAGAGTTCAAAATCACAGGAAATATTTAAAACAACATTGCAGGACAGTCTCAAATAAATAAAGAAAACTATCTAAACTAAGTTTTGCTGTATTCCTGAATGTATCTGAGAGTTACTTTACCCTAGAAACTTACAGAGCAAGGCAGATGTGTGATGAATTGTTCTTTTCACATCCAAGACATAATACAGAATGCTGTTAATCTCAGAGAGTTCTCAAATTAATAGCTCAACTATTACTGCTTGGATAGCTTGCAGAATGAAATAATTTCTTGTCATCTCACTCTATCCTAGATGAAAGCCCCACTGCTGGAATCTGGCAGTATTTAGCATCTACCTGGGAAAATACATAGACCTCAGATATTTGGCAGATGCTATAAGTCATAAAACAATTAATTCCTTCACATTTCAAATCTAGTAATTAGTTCACTCCAAAGACAATACAGAAACTGTTTCAGCATAGACATTATGTCTCTGACCTAGCCTATAAAGTAATTTAATTTCAGCTGCTTTTCTGAAGTTAACCTCCAGTATTCCAGTTTCCATTGTTAAAATATATACATTTAAACAGCTGCAATAGTGCATGTACATTTCTGTTTTCTTCCAGAAGGACACACTGTGGTTACATTTTAAGCACAAGTACTTTATAAAATACCTTTTAGCACACATCTGTACAAACCTAATTTGATATACACATAACATGCAGTTCTAACAAAATTGTAACACAAACATCTTATATAAATCATGTCGATATTCACATATGACATATAATTATTTACAAAATTTCAGGTAGCTGTGCTGGCATTATCTCTCCATGACACATGGCACTATTTATTAATACCTATTAGTTGTTTATGCAGTACACCTGGGTGTTTCTGTGCATAATGGTAATTTACGTGAATGTGTGTGAATGGGAATCCAAAAACTTGAATTTTAATTAACCTTATTAATTATTTATGACACAAATGGTACCTAAAGCTGTGTTCACTCAAGGTGCACTTTGATTCTGTTAGTCCGAGTGAGAGGTACATTGGCAACTGGTGGAAGTTCTTTAGTGGTAATTAGTAAATCTGTTAAAGGTATTAATTTCAAAAGTTACATTTTTAAAGTCATATTTACTCAAAATGTTAAGTTTAACAGAAGTTGTTGTAAAAATTTCTTGCATCTCCTTTCCTAAAACATGTGCTTTTGCTTTATGGATGTTTCTTCAATGATGCTTATTAATAAAGGTGTTATCAGTGCTGTCTCAATATAATATGAACCTGTGCAACTTATGGATCCTGAGGTATTTCAATGTTTTCTGTAAGTTGTTTAGTTGTTATTTGATGTTGTACTTTACTATGAAGTGCAAGCATATGTTTGTGGCATGATGCTCCTGTCTTTAGACCTCCCTTTAGCTAATATGTACTGTTAGGGGTTCTAATCCCAGTCACAAGCTGTACCACTATTAGAAGTCGTGTTGATTTTACAGATGTTGTATGAAGGCATTGTTGTTACTTTTTACTTATCATGTTCATGTTTATCACATACAGTATTATACAGATCTTTGCATCACACATGAATGTAAATTGTTTATTTTGACATATGCTGTTCATGAAATCAAATGCATACATGTGCTCAACCATGACTATTATCAGGTGTGTATCAATGTTTCTCAGATGGCCAACTGTTCTAGGGATAACAATATCTGCCCCTCATAAGTGATGCTCTCCACCAACATGGAAGGAGACCCCCTAGGCTGTTCAGGAGATACTCTTTAGAGAAATTAAGCCTAGACTGACCTCACCAACATCATCAATGCTGCTGGAGGATACAACTGATCCTGTGAGGCCTGCAGATGCTGGTGCTCAGACATGATTCTTTGTGCAGCCAACAAAGTGACACATTATGAGATATCGAGGGATGCCACCAGTGATGGTCCGCCACTGACCCCTCAATGACATCACAATTCTTTTGGCTTCACTGCATACAGCAAGATGGAAGTGCTGAATCTGTGGTGGTGGGATTGATGCTGGAGTTCCAGGATGGACATCTATGTATTTATGTTCATTACAAGGATGAGTACTGTGACACTCACTGTGTATTGCTTCAGCGTGCGTATTCATATCCTGATGTTTACAGTTTACAGAAGAAGAGCTGAGCCACAAACAAACTTCCAGAAAGCGTGAGGGTGATGACCATGAGTATAATTACATGTATTGCATTGTATATCTGAGTTACAGACAGCATGAGGATGATGAACATAAGTATAATTACATGTATTGTATTGGTATATCTGAGTTACAGACAGCATGAGGATGATGACCACAAGTATAATTGCATGTATTGTATTGGTATATTTGAGTTACAGACAGCGTGAGGGTGATGAACACAAGTATAATTACATGTATTGTATTGTATATCTGAATTACACACAGCATGAGGATGATGAACATAAGTATAATTACATGTATTGTATTGGTATATCTGAGTTACAGACAGCGTGAGGATGATGAACATAAGTATAATTACATGTATTGTTTTGGTATATCTGAGCAACAGACAGCGTGAGGGTGATGACCATAAGTATAATTACATGCATTGTATTGGTATATCTGAGTTACAGACAGCGTGAGGGTGATGAACACAAGTATAATTACATGTATTGTATTGGTATATCTGAGTTACAGACAGCGTGAGGATGATGAACATAAGTATAATTACATGTATTGTTTTGGTATATCTGAGCAACAGACAGCGTGAGGGTGATGACCATAAGTATAATTACATGCATTGTATTGGTATATCTGAGTTACAGACAGCGTGAGGGTGATGACCACAAGTATAATTACATATATTGTATTGTATATCTGAGTTACAGACAGCGTGAGGGTGATGACCATAAGTATAATTACATGTATTGTATTGTATATGTAAGTTACAGATAGCATGAGGATGATGAACATAAGTATAATTACATGTATTGTATTAGTATATCTGAGTTACAGTCAGCGTGAGGATGATGAACATAAGTATAATTACATGTATTGTATTGGTATATCTGAGTTACAGACAGCGTGAGGATGATGACCACAAGTATAATCACAAGTATTGTATTGGTATATCTGAGTTACAAACAGCATGAGGGTGATGAACATAAGTATAATTACATGTATTGTATTGGTATATCTGAGTTACAGACAGCGTGAGGGTGACGACCATAAGTATAATTACATGTATTGTATTGGTATATCTGAGTTACAGACAGCATGAGGGTGATGACCATAAGTATAATTACATATATTGTATTGTATATCTGAGTTACAGACAGCGTGAGGGTGATGACCATAAGTATAATTACATGTATTGTATTGTATATCTGAGTTACAGACAGCGTGAGGATGATGACCAGAAGTATAATTACATGTATTGTATTGGTATATCTGAGTTACAGACAGCATGAGGATGATGACCAGAAGTATAATTACATGCATTGTATTGGTATATCTGAGTTACAGACAGCATGAGGATGATGACCAGAAATATAATTACATGTATTGTATTGGTATATCTGAGTTACAGACAGCATGAGGATGATGAACAGAAGTATAATTACATGTATTGTATTGGTATATCTGAGTTACAGACAGAGTGAGGGTGATGAACACAAGCATAATTACATGTATTGTATTGGTATATCTGAGTTACAGACAATGTGAGGATGATGAACAGAAGTATAATTACATGTATTGTATTGGTATATCTGAGTTACAGACAGTGTGAGGGTGATGAACAGAAGTATAATTACATGTATTGTATTGTATTGTTATATCTGAGTTACAGACAGCGTGAGGGTGATGAACAGAAGTATAATTACATGTATTGTATTGGTATATCTGAGTTACAGACAGCGTGAGGGTGATGAGCAGAAGTATAATTACATGTATTGTATTGGTATATCTGAGTTACAGACAGCGTGAGGGTGATGAGCAGAAGTATAATTACATGTATTGTATTGGTATATCTGAGTTACAAACAGCATGAGGATGAGGAACACAAGTATAATTACATGTATTGTGTTGGTATATCTGAGTTACAGACAGCATGAGGATGATGAACAGAAGTATAATCACAAGTATTGTATTGGCATATATAAGTTACAGACAGTGTGAGGGTGATGAACATAAGTATAATTACATGTATTGTATTGGTATATCTGAGTTACAGACAGCGTGAGGGTGATGAACATAAGTATAATTACATGTATTGTATTGGTATATCTGAGTTACAGACAGCACGAGGGTGATGAACATAAGTATAATTACATGTATTGTATTGGTATATCTGAGTTACAGACAGTGTGAGCATGATGAACAGAAGTATAATTACATGTATTGTATTGGTATATCTGAGTTACAGAGAGCATGAGGATGATGAACAGAAGTATAATTACATGTATTGTATTGGTATATCTGAGTTACAGACAGCATGAGGATGATGAACACAAGTATAATTACATGTATTGTATTGGTATATCTGAGTTACAGACAGTGTGAGGATGATGAGCATAAGTATAATTACATGTATTGTATTGGTATATCTGAGTTACAGACAGCGTGAGGGTGATGACCTTAAGTATAATTACATGTATTGTATTGGTATATCTGAGTTACAGACAGCGTGAGGGTGAAGAACACAAGTATAATTACATGTATTGTGTTGGTATACCTGAGTTACAGACAGCATGAGAGTGATGACCATAAGTATAATTACATGTATTGTATTGTATATTTGAGTTACAGACAGCGTGAGGGTGATGAACACAAGTATAATTACATGTATTGTATTGGTATATCTGAGTTACAGACAGCGTGAGGGTGATGACCATAAGTATAATTACATATATTGCATTGGTATATCTGAGTTTCAGACAGCGTGAGGATGATGACCACAAGTATAATTACATGTATTGTACTGGTATATCTGAGTTACAAACAGCGTGAGGATGATGAACATAAGTATAATTACATGTATTGTATTGTATATCTGAGTTACAGACAGTGTGAGGGTGACGACCATAAATATAATTACATATATTGTATTGTATATCTGAGTTACAGACAGCATGAGGGTGATGACCATAAGTATAATTACAAGTATTGTATTGTATATCTGAGTTACAGACAGCGTGAGGGTGACGACCATAAATATAATTACATATATTGTATTGTATATCTGAGTTACAGACAGCATGAGGATGATGAACACAAGTATAATTACATGTATTGTATTGGTATATCTGAGTTACAGACAGCGTGAGGGTGATGACCACAAGTATAATTACATGTATTGTATTGGTATATCTGAGTTACAAACAGCGTGAGGATGAGGAACATAAGTATAATTACATGTATTATATTGGTATATCTGAGTTACAGACAGCGTGAGGGTGATGACCATAAGTATAATTACATGTATTGTATTGTATATCTGAGTTACAGACAGCATGAGGATGATGAACATAAGTATAATTATATGTATTGTAATGGTATACCTGAGTTACAGACAGCATGAGGATGATGACCACAAGTATAATTACATGTATTGTATTGGTATATCTGAGTTACAGACAGCGTGAGGATGATGACCATAAGTATAATTACATGTATTGTATTGGTATATCTGAGTTACAGACAGCATGAGGATGATGACCATAAGTATAATTACATGTATTGTATTGGTATACCTGAGTTACAGACAGCGTGAGGGTGATGAACACAAGTATAATTACATGTATTGTATTGGTATATCTAAGTTACAGACAGCGTGAGGGTGATGACCACAAGTATAATTACATATATTGTATTGTATATCTGAGTTACAGACAGCGTGAGGGTGATGACCACAAGTATAATTACGTATATTGTATTGTATATCTGAGTTACAGACAGCATTAGGGTGATGACCATAAGTATAATTACATGTATTGTATTGGTATATCTGAGTTACAGACAGCGTGAGGCTGATGACCATAAGTACAATTACATGTATTGTATTGGTATATCTGAGTTACAGACAGGATGAGGATGATGAACAGAAGTATAATTACATGTATTGTATTGGTATATCTGAGTTACTGACAGCGTGAGGGTGATGAGCAGAAGTATAATTACATGTATTGTATGGGTATATCTGAGTTACAAACAGCATGAAGATGAGGAACACAAGTATAATTACATGTATTGTGTTGGTATATCTGATGTACAGACAGCTTGAGGATGACGAACACAAGTATAATTACATGTATTGTATTGGAATATCTGAGTTACAGACAGCATGAGGATGACGAACACAAGTAAAATTACATGTATTGTATTGGTATATCTGAGTTACAGACAGCATGAGGATGATGAACACAAGTATAATTACATGTATTGTATTGGTATATCTGAGTTACAGACAGCGTGAGGGTGATGAACAGAAGTATAATTACATGTATTGTATTGGTACAGCTGAGTTACAGACAGCGTGAGGATAATGAACATAAGTATAATTACATGTATTGTATTGGTATATCTGAGTTACAGACAGCATGAGGATGATGAACAGAAGTATAATTACATGTATTGTATTGGTATATCTGAGTTACAGACAGCATGAGGATGATGAACACAAGTATAATTACATGTATTGTATTGGTATATCTGAGTTACAGACAGCGTGAGGGTGATGACCATAAGTTTAATTACATGTATTGTATTGGTATATCTGACTTACAGACAGCATGAGGATGATGAACAGAAGTATAATTACATGTATTATATTGGTATATCTGAGTTACAGACAGCATGAGGATGATGAACATAAGTATAATTACATGTATTGTATTGGTATATCTGAGTTACAGACAGCGTGAGGATGATGAACATAAGTATAATTACATGTATTGTATTGGTATATCTGAGTTACAGACAGCGTGAGGGTGATGACCTTAAGTATAATTACATGTTTTGTATTGGTATATCTGAGTTACAGACAGCGTGAGGCTGATGACCATAAGTATAATTACATGTATTGTATTGGTATACCTGAGTTACAGACACCGTGAGGGTGATGAGCATAAGTATAATTACACGTATTGTATTGGTATATTTGAGCTACATACAGCGTGAGGGTGAGGAGCAGAAGTATAATTACATGTATTGTATTGGTATATCTGAGTTACAGACAGCATGAGGGTGATGACCATAAGTATAATTACATGTATTGTATTGGTATAGCTGAGTTACAGACAGCGTGAGGATGATGACCAGAAGTATAATTACATGTATTGTATTGTTATATCTGAGTTACAGACAGCGTGAGGATGATGACCAGAAGTATAATTACATGTATTGTACTGATATATCTGAGTTACAGACAGCATGAGGATGATGAACAGAAGTATAATTACATGTATTGTATTGGTATATCTGAGTTACAGACAGCATGAGGAAGATGAACATAAGTATAATTACATGTATTGTATTGGTATATCTGAGTTACAGACAGCGTGAGGGTGATGAACATAAGTATAATTACATGCATTGTATTGGTATATCTGAGTTACAGACAGCATGAGGATGATGAACACAAGTATAATTACATGTATTGTATTGGTATATCTGAGTTACGAACAGCATGAGGGTGATGAACATAAGTATAATTACATGTATTGTATTGGTACATCTGAGTTACAGACAGCGTGAGGATGATGAACACAAGTATAATTACATGTATTGTATTGGTATAGCTGAGTTACAGACAGCATGAGGATGATGAACACAAGTATAATTACATGTATTGTGTTGGTATATCTGAGTTACAGACAGCGTGAGGATGATGAACACAAGTATAATTACATGTATTGTATTGGTATATCTGAGTTACAGACAGCGTGAGGGTGATGAACATAAGTATAATTACATGTATTGTATTGGTATATCTGAGTTACAGACAGCATGAGGATGATGAACAGAAGTATAATTACATGTATTGTATTGGTACATTTGCGTTACAGACAGCGTGAGGATGATGAACACAAGTATAATTACATGTATTGTATTGGTATATCTGAGTTACAGACAGCGTGAGGGTGATGAGCAGAAGTATAATTACATGTATTGTATTGGTATATCTGAGTTACAGACAGCATGAGTATGTTGAACAGAAGTATAATTACATGTATTGTGTTGGTATATCTGAGTTACAGACAGCATGAGGATGATGAACACAAGTATAATTACATGTATTGTATTGGTATATCTGAGTTACGAACAGCATGAGGGTGATGACCATAAGTATAATTACATGTATTGTATTGGTATATCTGAGTTACAGACAGCATGAGGATGATGAACATAAGTATAATTACATGTATTGTATTGGTATATCTGAGTTACAGACAGCGTGAGAGTGATGAACATAAGTATAATTACATGCATTGTATTGGTATATCTGAGTTACAGACAGCATGAGGATGATGAACAGAAGTATAATTACATGTATTGTATTGGTACATCTGAGTTACAGACAGCGTGAGGATGATGAACACAAGTATAATTACATGTATTGTATTGGTATATCTGAGTTACAGACAGTGTGAGGGTGATGAACAGAAGTATAATTACATGTATTGTATTGGTATATCTTAGTTACAGACAGCATGAGGATGATGAACACAAGTATAATTACATGTATTGTATTGGTATATCTGATTTACAGACAGCGTGAGGGTGATGAGCAGAAGTATAATTACATGTATTGTATTGGTATATCTGAGTTACAGACAGCATGAGGATGATGAACACAAGTATAATTACATGTATTGTATTGGTATATCTGAGTTACGAACAGCATGAGGGTGATGAACATAAGTATAATTACATGTATTGTATTGGTACATCTGAGTTACAGACAGCGTGAGGATGATGAATATAAGTATAATTACATGTATTCTATTGGTATATCTGAGTTACAGACAGCATGAGGATGATGAACACAAGTATAATTACATGTATTGTATTGGTATATCTGAGTTACAGACAGCATGAGGATGATGAGCAGAAGTATAATTACATGTATTGTGTTGGTATATCTGAGTTACAGACAGCATGAGGATGATGAACATAAGTATAATTACATGTATTGTGTTGGTATATCTGAGTTACAGACAGCATGAGGGTGATGAACATAAGTATAATTACATGCATTGTATTGGTATATCTGAGTTACAGACAGCATGAGGATGATGAACAGAAGTATAATTACATGTTTTGTATTGGTACATCTGAGTTACAGACAGCGTGAGGATAATGAACACAAGTATAATTACATGTATTGTATTGGTATATCTGAGTTACAGACAGTGTGAGGGTGATGAACAGAAGTATAATTACATGTATTGTATTGGTATATCTGAGTTACAGACAGCATGAGTATGTTGAACAGAAGTATAATCACATGTATTGCGTTGGTATATCTGAGTTACAGACAGCATGAGGATGATGAACACAAGTATAATTACATGTATTGTATTGGTGTATCTGAGTTACGAACAGCATGAGGGTGATGACCATAAGTATAATTACATGTATTGTATTGGTATATCTGAGTTACAGACAGCATGAGGATGATGAACACAAGTATAATTACATGTATTGTATTGGTATATCTGAGTTACAGACAGCATGAGGATGATGAGCAGAAGTATAATTACATGTATTGTGTTGGTATATCTGAGTTACAGACAGCGTGAGGATGATGAACACAAGTATAATTACATGTATTGTATTGGTATATCTGAGTTACAGACAGCATGAGGATGATGAGCAGAAGTATAATTACATGTATTGTATTGGTATATCTGAGTTACAGACAGCATGAGGATGATGAACAGAAGTATAATTACATGTATTGTGTTGGTATAATGTAGAAGAGTAGACAGGATTAGTAGTGTAGAAGTTAAATAGAAACTGAAGTGGTGAAATGAATACCTGTGAAGTTCATAGGTCAGTACTAACTTAACTGCTCTTGCGAGACATTTTAAGCCTAGCCAATTATCTCTTGTGAGATTCAAACCATGTATCTTGCATTTGTAAGGGAAATACCTTAACCATTAGGCCACCCTCCCAATGAAGGATATAGTGTAGACAGACTAACACAGGTTATGTCACAGCCAGATGGAACAATGAGTCTCCAAATTAAAGAGAAACAGGTGATTTCCAGACATCCAAAGAAGAAATGTGGGCATGAGAAAGAAAAAGAGATTTGATATGGTGCAATATTTGTACAAAAGAGAAAGTAAAAACTAATCAATACAAAAAGCAATACCAAAGATATTTGAAGAGAAATAAAGGCAAAGGCACCTACAGTGGATATACAATGTTTACACACCCCTGTTAAAATGCCAGGTTTTTGTGATATAAAAAAATGAGATCACAATAAATCATTTCAAAACTTTACCCAACTTTAATGTCACCTATATCCTGTACAATTCAACTGAAAAACAAATCTGTTAAGGGAAAAATATAAAATATAAAAAAACATACAATCAGCTGGTTGCACAAGTGTGCACAACCTTAAACTAATACTTTGTTGAAGCACCTTTTGCTTTAATTACAGCATTCAATCTTCTTGGGTAGGAGTCTTTCAGCATGGCGCATCTTGACTTGGCAATATTTGTCCACTCTTCCTTGCAAAAGTGCTCCAAATCTGTCAGATTGCGAGGGCATCTCTTGTGCACATCCCTCTTCAGGTCACCCCACAGATTTTCTATTGGATTTAGGTCTGGGCTCTGACTGGGCCATTACAAAACTTTAATTTTCTTTTGGTGAAGCCTTTTTTTGTTGATTTGGATGTATGTTTGGGGTCATTATCGTGTTGAAAATTGAAATTCCTCTTTAGCTTCAGCTTTCTAGCAGATGCCTGAAGGTTTTGTAACTGTTCATAATTCCCTCCACCTTGACTAAAGCCCAGTTCCAGCTGAAGAAAAGCAATCCCAAAGCATGATACAGCCACCACCATGCTTCACTGTGGGGATGGGGTTCTTTTGGTGATGCAAAGTTTTGTTTTTGCGCCAAACGTAACGTTTGGAATTGTGGCCAAAAAGTTCAACCTTGGTCTCATCAGACAATAACACATTTTCCCAGATGCTTTTGGGAGACTTGATGTACTGTTTTGTAAATTTTAGCCAGGCCTGAATGTTTTTCTGTGTAAGAAAAGGCTTCCTTCTTGCAACCCTACCCTATAGTCCAGACATATAGAAAATATGGGAGATTGTTGTTACATATAGTACACAACCAGTACTTGACAGAAATTCCTGCAGCTCCTTCAGTGTTGCTGTAGGTCACTTGGCAGCCTCCCTGGCCAGTTTTTGTCTTGTCCTTTAAATCTAGTTCATTGCAATGTCACTGTTGTCCCATATTGTTTCCACTTTTTGATGACTGTCTTCACTTTGTTCCATTGTATGTCCAGTGCTGTGGAATTTTTTTTGTACCCTTCTTCTGACTGATACCATTTAACAATGAAATCCCTTTGATGCTTTGTAAGCTGTCTGCGAACCATGGCTTTTGCTGTAGCAGGCAACTGAGTAAATGTCAGGAAAATTCTACTAGGATAGCTGAACTTTATTTGGGGTTAATCAGAGTCTCTTTAATTGATGGCAGGTGTGAACCCAAGAAGACTGAATGGTGTAAGTAAATCAAAAGGTGCATCAACAAAGTACTAGTTTAGGGGTGTGCACACACAATAAAGTATTAGTTTAAGGGTGTGCACACACAATAAAGTATTAGTTTAAGGGTGTGCACACACAATAAAGTATTAGTTTAAGGGTGTGCACACACAATAAAGTATTAGTTTAAGGGTGTGCACACACAATAAAGTATTAGTTTAAGGGTGTGCACACACAATAAAGTACTAGTTTAAGGGTGTGCACACACAATAAAGTATTAGTTTAAGGGTGTGCACACACAATAAAGTATTAGTTTAAGGGTGTGCACACACAATAAAGTATTAGTTTAAGGGTGTGCACACACAATAAAGTATTAGTTTAAGGGTGTGCACACACAATAAAGTACTAGTTTAGGGGTGTGCACACACAATAAAGTATTAGTTTAAGGGTGTGCACACACAATAAAGTATTAGTTTAAGGGTGTGCACACACAATAAAGTATTAGTTTAAGGGTGTGCACACACAATAAAGTACTAGTTTAGGGGTGTGCACACACAATAAAGTATTAGTTTAAGGGTGTGCACACACAATAAAGTATTAGTTTAAGGGTGTGCACACACAATAAAGTATTAGTTTAGGGGTGTGCACACACAATAAAGTATTAGTTTAAGGGTGTGCACATTTATGCAACCGGCATATTGTACGTTTTTTATTTTTTATATTTTCCCATAACAGATTTGTTTGTTTTTCAATTGAATTGTGTAGGTTATAAGTCACATTAAAGGTGGGAAAAGTTTTGAAATGGTTTATTGTGGTCTCATTTTTTATATCACAAAACCTGGCATTTTAACAGGGGTGTGTACACTTTTTATATCCACTCTAGATATGGAAAATGTCACAATACAAAAAATAATAAAACAAAGGGGGAAAGTAGAAAAGAGGGTTAGTAATGAAGACGTTAAAGAAATGGAAACTGAAGTTATGGATCACCTGCAAAGCAAAGGATTTAGTGGAGAAAATCCAACTTATGTAATATCACAGCATGATGGAAAAATGAGTACCCAAATTTATTTTATTAATTTATTTTATTTTACATTTGTTTACCAGGAGAGTCTGACTGGGAGAACCCCTTTTCAGCAGTGACCCATGGAGAAAAGCTCCACATCAAGACAGAACACAGTAACACAGTAATAAGATTCATAACATGAATGCTTTTTATACAATGATAAAGAAATGTACAGTGCAATTGTACTGTGAAGTACATAAACAGCAGAAATAATCAGGTGAGGTTAGCAAGAAGTCATAGTATGAATAACAATACAACTGAGCAGTATAGGAAAGTCTGATTACCTGGTTCTTATTGTGATTCATAATTAATTGGTATATGGAATCTTAGTGACCTTATCTATGCAGTATAATATACAATTTGTAGTAAAGGAACGGAGACTCGTGTGTTTGTAACAGCTTCTGTTCCATTTTATTAATAAAGGAAACAGCTGGAAGAAGAAGTGAGGAAGGCAGGGATGAGTAAAAGAAAAAGGTGAACGATTTTGGTTGTGAAAGTAAGTTTGAGGGTTTTTTGTTTAAGAAAGTGTGATAGTGAACAGGTAGAATAAGAAAAAAAAAAGAAATGCACGTGTGTGTGAGACAGTAACACGTTACAGAGACAGTTCTGTGAGAGAGACAGAAATACTTATATTAGTTTATACTTAGCCTGGGCTGTTACATGAGCAAAGCCATGGGTCTGGTAAGTGTTGTTTGAGTTTTTAAACTGGGTTAGGTTGGGGTGCTTCTGATAGACTGCGGTAACAAATTCCAGGATTTAGCAACATGGTAGGAACATAGGCAGTCCCCAGCAGTGTTTTTACATTTAATGACTTGGAGTAGTGATTTGTTTGCTCAGCGAAGTTTACTTATGTTGGAGAATGGCTGAAGCACATTTAGAAGAGCTGCAGTTTTCTCAGGTTAATACAGTAGTTTGTCGGCCATAGTTAACTGGTTATAAGTTAGTAGTTGTGGCTGTTCTAGCCAGGTGAGGTTTTTAGAGTGAGACAGTGGTGTGCCCTGTATGAAGAGTATGTGGCAAATTTTGTTATTTTGTTGTAGCGTGTTTCTAATTTGTCTAAGTCAGTTTTTCTAAGGTTGATAAGGATGGGCGAGGCGTAGAGTAGAGACGACAGTAGATGGGTTCTGACAATAGCAATTCTAGAGGTATCCGTTAGGAAGTTTTTGTTTCTATAAAGGGTTCCCATGTTTTGCGTATTTTTTAATTGTTCGACATATGTGTAAGTTGAATCTTAGTCTGTTATTGAGGAAAACACTCAAACAACATGTAAACAGCCCCTGGACATGTCTCTGTGATGATACCACCTGAACCCTGCCCCTACCCCATAACTGCTTTCATCCCACTCTCTCTCCTTTACTCTCCCCTACCCCCTCCTTTTATTCAACTTTAGACTCTGATAGCCCCAACATGACTTTTACTTTTTCTTGCTTCCTTTCCCTGCTGGTACCTGTTATCCTCACTCTCTGTCGCTTTCTTCTTATTGTTACTAACAAGGGATATTTTTACTAATACTTCATAGTCTGCCACATGTTTGTCATGTACATTACTTTTTCATGTTAATATTATTGTTGTAACATGGAGCTTTTCTGCCTGGGTCTCTGCTGAAAAAAGGCCTTTGTCTAGTCGGACCATCCGGTTCAACAAATGTCAAATAAATAAACAGGTAGAACGGGAAGTATCTGATCACTTGCCTCATAAAGATGTTCTGGAATCTTCAGAAGGAAATCCGTACAAAAGTTCAACTGAAGTTACACAGCAATGGAAGGAGCAGGAAACGGTGACAACTCTGATGCAGGCAATGTTGTGGAGTGATGGGTTAGTGAGTACCCATATGAAGGAGCAACACACGACACAGGATGCAGCTGAAGAAGATATGTCACAGGAAGATGTTCTGGAACTTTCTGTAGAATGCCTGCAGGAAACAGAGAGCAAAGAATGTGCCCTCAGTTTAGAAGAAAATGATCTAAAGGAAGAGTTGTTTGAATTATTAGAGATAGATAGACGTATTACGATCAATGAAAGAACGGGATTACATAAAGTAAACAAGGCCCAAAATGTTAGAAGTCTGATAAAATAGTTGAACACAGTAATCAAGACTATTTGTAGAAATGTATGTGATATAACATAAGTAAACAGGATGTATTACTGTGCAGCTAAATTAATGACAGATAAAGTCGTACCACAAAAATGCAGAGCAGAAAGGGAAAGGAAGTGACGAAATAAAATGCCATCAAGGAAACATCAAATAGAGAAAACTGTACAGCAATTAAGACAATAAGTGTCACTGTTAGAAGAGTATAGAACAGGGAACAGATCAACAAAAATACTTAGCAAGAAAGGCATGATAAAAGCAAACACGGTATCAGAACAGACCAGGATCTATCATACACTATTGAAAATAATAAACTACAGATATCAGCACAGGCAAGAAAACTTAGAAAATATGCAGATAAGCATAAAAGAAAATTGAAAAATAAGCAATTCATTGATAATCCAAAAAAAAAAGGTTTTATAGGAAACTGGGAAACAAAGCAAAAAGAATAGAAACCTCACCAAAAAAAAAAAGAAGAAATAAACACATTTTGGGGAAATATTTATGAAGACCCTGTGCAACATAACAAAGATAACTGACTTCTTCTTACAGGTTTGTGTTTGTTTTGGAGAACATAAGAGGGAAATATGAGCATGTGCAGATATATTATTTGTAATTGTAAATTGAAATATCCTAAGTGAAAGCTTAGCCAGCTTTTTAGGCAAGATGTGCTGTGGAGTCATTTGTATGATAAATTACTGACTTCTTGTTACAGGCTTGTATGTGTTTTGGAGAACAGAAGTGGAAAATGTTACTATGTGCAGTTATATCCTGTGCTTGTGATTGCAAACTGAAAAGTTGTGAACATAAGAAGAAAATGCAGACATGTGCAGATATATTCTTTGTGAATTGAAATGTCCTAAGTGAAAGCTTAGCCAGCTTTTTAGGCAAGATGTGCTGTGGAGTTGTTTGTATGATAAATTGCTGACTTCTTGTTACAGGCTTGTATGTGTTTTTGAGAACAGCAGTGGAAAATGTAAATATGTGCAGATATATTATGTGCTTGTGACTGCAAACTGAAATGTTATGGAAATTTGAATCTAGATACTTTATATATAGGCTTTTAGAAGTGTATACATATATATTCAGATTTCAAGTTGAGTTAATGGCATGTACCTTGTAGGATGTTGCTTTAAATGTGATTGTTCACACCAGAACAATGTATTGGTTAGTTTTAATCATGTGTCTTAAGAGGATATTTAAACCAATAGCTGTTTTTAAAATGTATTAGACATCTGAAGAAGTGGGGCTAGCCATGAAAGCGCTTGTGTCGAATAAAGGTTTTTATACTGGATACTACAGCCATCTCCAAGTCCTGGTGTTTTGTCTTTTAACATAAACAAGATGCTGAATGGATGGAATATTTAAAAGAAACAGACGGAAGTTCAAACATAGAGGATATGAAGTGGGTGAAGTAATTCCAAGATGGCCGCCGACTAGTCTAGTCCTTACTCTCTGAGCTCCTCACAGCTATTTAACTTTTGTTTTTTTTTTACAACTTTATATCAACCTTTTTCATCAAATTTTTATACTAAAAGATTTTATAAATCTTTTTCTACGCATTTGGATTATTTTTTCTTCTGGACTTATTATCCTGGGATTTATTTTACCTCAGAACATTCTTGGTCTCTCTGCTGCTGGGACTCCTACTGCTCCAGTCTGTTCCTGGTTCCTGGTATCCTGTTGACTGCATTCGATTTCTGGGCATGGCTACAAAATCTGACTCCATGGAGACTCAGCCTACAAAGGCCAAATATACTTCAATGCTCTCTCCTGAAAAAGATTCAGGTTCAAAAAGACTGAAATCATCTAGACAACCTACAGAAACTATTAATGTAAGTAATAAAGATTTAAATGGCTCAAATTTCCTTTTAGAAGAACTAAAAATAGCATTAAAACCAATCCAAAGTGCTATACAAAACTGTTCAGAACAGTTTACAGACTTTAGTAAATCTTTAAAGCAAATAAATGATAGTATTGTTACTATTGAAAATAAACTCTTAGCTTTGGAAGTTAAAACAGACTTATTGGAAAGTGACTTTAAATCTAGAGATAAAACTATTTCAGATTTACAAGCTAAAATATTGGATCTGGAAGCCAGGAGTCGAAGAAATAACATCATTATTCGTGGTTTACCTGAATCTTATGACAATAAAAACTTGTTATATGTGACTAAAAATATCTTTGAAACACTGTTAAATTGTGAAGCTTCTTCAAAATCTATAATTGTAGAGAGCACACAGAGCACTGTGTACAAAGCAAGATTCTTCCACACCAAGGTTAATTTATACTAAGTTACTAAACTTTCAAGACACTTTCCAGATCCTAGAAACTGCTAAAACAAAGAAACAATTCATATGGAAGTCTCACAAACTATCATTTTCCCAAGATCTTCCTGCACAGATCAAATTAAATAGACAAAACTGGCCCCTATTGTGCTGACTTGATAAAAAGAGGGATTAGATTTCAAATGGCTTATCCTAATACCTTGTCTTTCACAGCTAATGACAAAAGATTTGTATGTTCAGATCCTAAAGAAGCAAAAGACATTTTTCTTAAAACATTTAAAAAGCTTCCTGACACTGTATCTTAATATTCTACTGTTAAAGAACTACAATAAGGTTTGATTTTTTCATTTCTTTACTCTGACAGTATTTGTGTTACATGATTTGTAATTCTGGTGTGACATAATTACATTAGCTTAAGAACTTGTCATGTAATTTACACATGATAGATTTGGTGTGACAGTGTGCAGTGACAGGATATATGCTTGTTAGATTTGTGTGGATTAATAGAAGCATTTAAATTGCTGTATTTACTTTTTTCTCTTTTTCTCACATATGCTTGCTGTGTAAATAGATAATATGTTAATTTTACTACAAGCTTTTGAGTTACAGCCTTCTGTGTAAGCTAAATGATTTTTGGAGGGAAAAACATTCCATCTCAACATTCTAGCAAGAAAATCTTCGCCTCAGAGTTCCAGCTGATGCTCTGCATGAACATGCGCACACTACAGTCTCTCTGAGATGGATGGTGATGTCATCATTTGTGAGGAAAGAAGGACAGTTTCAAATACACAAGTCTGCTTGTTTTCAACAAATATTCAATAGTGCTAACTTTTTAATAGATCTGGCTATTATTTAAAGTGTTTTCTCTTCATAAATGAAGGTTGCTTTTTAAATTTAAACAGATTCATGTCACATAATGTATTCAGTGACTTTTAGTGTGTCTGCATGACTTCAAAGCAAGCTGCTACTTTCATAAAGCAGAGTGAAAATGTTTCTGGAAACAAATGAACAGGTTAGTTTTATATATTAAAATTCTAAAGGATGTGTAAGGAAATGAACATATTTTCCTATTCAGAATATTTTTTCATACAATATTTTATATTATACTGAAGTGTTTAATTTGACAAATGTTACAAAGTATACCTGTTCATATGAAAGTTTCATATTCTTTCTATTCTCTGCTCTCTTTCTTCTCAGAGACTGGATGTGATATTTATGATTAGTAGTTTATGTTTAAGAAAGCCTTTACTTATTTGAAATGTTTGAAATAACTATCTTTAAACATGATTAGCTGAATCTACCTGTATATATATTTAAGCCCTTAGATTTACTGCATTTAGCTTGCTTGTTTCTGTTTTAATTAGATGTTCAAAATGTTTACTTTAAAAGCCTTGTCTTTTCATGCTGTTTTGCTATGTTACCTCTATAGCTTAGAAGAATAGTATAGCTACATAACCTAACAGAGTCATTAGTAAAATATTCAAAAAGTAGATTTAAAATTATATGTATGCACATTGTTGTACATTCAGTCCAATATATATGATGCTGTTTAAGTTACTATTTAATAATATAATTATACTTTATTCATGTATATTAACTAGTGTTAAAACCTTACAGTTTATAATATTTCATTTTGAATAGTTCCTGTACTATTATTATCTAGTTAATAGATGCATCTCCAGACTGAATTGTTTTTCATTTTGAGATATGGTTGCTTGGTAGTTGTTTTTTGCTTTATTTGAACTATAACTAAATACTCATTCTACAGGTATTAGTGCTTTTATCATACTATTGGTCATGTTGATTAATGAAATTATCACTAAAGTACTAAAGAAGGTTCAGTAGATAGTGCATGACTATTATCTTTAGTTCAGTAATGCTATGCTTATTTACTTATATTATAATGTTACCAGTTGGTTTTGTTATACTTATATATGTTATCTTACATATCTTTCAGTTTTAATTGTATTACTTCTTATGATAGAGTGTTCTAGTTAAGCAGAGTGTGATTTATTTATTATTTACTTGTTTCTCTTTCTCTTGAAATACTTGAGGAAATACATTTAATCACTATAAATTTCATTTTAAGGATAGGAGCTTTAGATTAGTATTAGAAGTAGGGATTAAGCATGTTGGACGTCTTGAAATTAGTTAATTTTGTATATATTTTCAGTAGTATTACTCGGACTTTATGTTATGTTAGGCTTCCTTTGAGTAATTTGTATTCTAACTTGAGGTTATTATTATCTATAATTACAATGTTTTTTTTATGTTCTTCTGCTCTTCCTTTATCACAGGGGGATTGGTGGGTAGGCACTAGGGTTAGGATAAAGGTCATTATTATACATTTCATGGTTCTTATAAAACCTTTTTTCTTTTTTTTTCAACAAATGTTATTTGATGACTTGCTTGAATACTTAAAGACTGTTTTTTCTTTTATTTTTTTTTCTTCTTCTTTTTAATATTGTGTTAGATTTGCACCTTGAGTTCACTTTTATAGCATCAATAATGATTAGAATATGCCTGTTGACATAATTTTAGATTCTTGGAATGTTAGAGGCATTCAAGATAAAGCGAAAAAGTCACTATTATTTCATATGATCTTTAAATCACAGGCTAACATTTGTTTTATTCAAGAGACCCATATTTCACGTATTGATTGGAATAAAGAGTTAAAAAAATGGATCAAAAAGATTATAGCTTCAGGTGACTCATCTAACTCCAGAGGTGTAGCTATAATCATTAAACAAAAATTCATTGGGAATATTATTGATGAGAAATTTGATGATGAGGGGAGGTGGTGCTTATTTACCGCTTCTATTGCTGGTTTGGACAAACCCTTATTAATTTTAAATCTATATGGCCCATGTAATTCACAACATTTGTTCATTTTAAAATTTACAATATTCTTGCATCCTATAAGGATCATCATATTATAGTGGGTGGTGACTGGAATGCAGTTATAAACCCTGTAATTGATCATTCCTCCACTGTCACCTATAATCTTCAATCTACTCTGGCTATAAATGATTTGATGACAGAATATAATTTAATAGATCCCTCCGCACTGTTAAAAATATAAACAAGAATGATATATATACTTATTATTCTAAGTGCTATCATTCGTGGTCCAGATTAGACTTCTTTCTAATTTCAGATTATATTTCAAAATATATTGTGGACTTTACTACAGAACCCAGATTCTTTTCGGATCACTCAAGAATTTCACTAAAATTGAACATAAAACCCAATATCAAAAATAAAACTATGTTTAATAAGTGGACCTTAAATAATAACTTATTGTCAAATGAAGATATTTGCAAACAAGCTTCAGAAATCCTAAATGAAATGGTGAATAGTCTTGAATCATCAGACATTCCTTATGACATACAATGGGCTGCATGTAAAGCAAGATTAAGAGGTTTATTTATTAGTAAAGCTGCTTTTTTCAAAAAACAATACTTTAAGAAAGAGGAATTCTTAAAATCACGAATTTCTTCGTTGGAAAATCATCTTAGTCTGAACTATGATGCTACCTTAGAAAAACAAATTTTTGATTGTCAGAAAGATTTAATTCTGCTTCACCAAAATAACCTCTCCTTAGCTGAACAAAAGCTACTTGCTTCATATTCAGAGTGGGCCCAGGTTCCATCTAAATTGTTAGCGAGAATTATTAAAGTTAACTTCAGAAATCCAAATATTACATCTTTATCTTATAATAACAGATTATATAATACTGATGAAGAGATTATTCAACTTTTCACCTCTCTTTACACTGAGTTATATTCAGGTTCTTCTAATTCTGTTAAAGATAATCAATCAAAATTCTTTTTAGACTCTTTGCAGTTCCCTAAACTTAATGATAATCAGCAAAAACTACTTTCTACCCCTATATCGGTACAAGAAATCTCGGATTCAATAGATAATCTTAAATTGGGTAAATCTCCGGGACCTGATGGTTTTACTCCAGAATTTTTCAAAACTTTCAAATTGGTAGTTCTTCCCTTTCTATTTAAAGTTTACAATCACATAAGAGTTAATGATATCTCAGATATTCATTGGAACACATCCAAAACCATTCTAATTCTAAAAAACAATAAGGATAAATCTGACCCAGTAAATTATAGACCCATTTCTTTAATTAACATGGATATTAAGATTCTGTCATCTATTCTGGCTAACAGATTGAAACGGATTTTACCCTCAATTATCTTGTCAGATCAATCAGGTTTTATGTCTCAGAGACATGCTTGGGATAATACTCTATCTTTAGAGACTATACTTCATCTCATTAAGAAAAATCCAAACCCTATATATGCTTTGATTATAGATGCATCAAATGCCTTTGACAGAGTATGTTGGAACTTTCTATTTCAAACTATGTTATGTTTTAATATTCCCTTATTCTTTATAAATTTTTAAAAGTTTTATACAAGAATATGTTTACTAGACTATACATTAATGGTCAATTTTCTGCTCGATAAAGATCACTAAAGGAACAAGACAGGGTTGTCCATTGTCCCCTTTTCTTTTCAACATTTATTTAGAACCTTTGCTATTGTTTATTACTCAAAATACTTTTCATAACATCCCTAGAATTCTTAATACTAATATTCATTTCTCTGCTTTTATGGATGATTTAGTAATCTACTTTCAAACTCCATTATCTGATTACAGAAAAATAATGAATTCTATTGATTATTTTTCTTTGGTTTCCAACTATCTTTTAAATTCTACAAAACTCATATATTTCCCTTAAATCATTTAGCACACAAATCTTTTTGTTTCCAGACGATCATTTTCAGTTTACTTATAATATAAAATATTTAGGAATCAATTTAGAACACAATAATAGATCTTCCTTTCAAAATAATATTAATAAATTATGGAACTCTATATTGTCTGATATGGACAGATGGAAGCATCTAAACCTTTCATTTCTTTCAAGGGTGGCCATTATTAAAATGAATATTCTGCCTAAATTTCTTTACCAATTCTCATCATCTGATCAGATAATTTCAAATTTTTTTTGAGTCTGTAAATAAAGCTTTGGCAAAATTCATATGGTTCCCTAAATCTGTTAGAATTTCCTATTCTAGATTGGCATTTTCGAAGGACAAGGGAGGTTTGGGTTTACCTAATCTTTATCTCTATTATTTGATTGTCTCATCCAATAAACTTCTTACTATCTCTAAATTCAATAACACTTCTTATCCAAATCACTCTTTATGGATAAAATTATGGTATAATTATGTCATTTCTAATAATTTAAATCCTGAAGCTATTCCCTTTATCTCTCTGGATAGTTTATTTATTAAAAATATATCTACAGTATTTAAACAAAAGATTAGAGATTTCCAAACCTTACTCAAAATGTGTAAACTAGAAAAGATCTCGCACCATGTTCAGCCAATTCATCTAAACCCAAATATATTATTGGACAATAAACTTTTGAACTTAACAAACTATCCTTTAATTAAAAATCTAAAAGTAGGAGATGTTTTGAAATATCTTGACTTGCCTTTATCTGACTGGCGTAAGTTATTGAAAGTAAACTGGAATTACTCACCAATTCTTACACAACTAAGAGCAATAATTAAAAACAAATTTGTATGTCTGGTCCTCATAGACTCAAAATTGAAAAACCTTAACACGATTATCAAAATACTTTCATCATCTGATAAAATACTCTCAAACTCATATAAATTAATTAATTATTTAATGATGGACCACAACTGTCTTTTATCTAATGTTTGGTTGAATTATAATTCCCAATTGTCAGAATCTCAGAAAGTCCTGGCTATTAGACACACTAAGGAATTTATCCCTTTTAAAAAATTAGCATACACACAATTAATGATTAATAATGATGCCTACTTTACCCCAATCAAATTAAACAAATTTAACCCAAATAAGTCCCCTTCGTGTTCATGCTGTTCTCATCCCCAAGCAGACCTCCTTCATATTCTATGGTATTGTCATTTTTCTCACAGATTGTGGACATCTTTGAAAGTCAGACTGCAGAAAATGGGATATCAAAAATCCACGTTGATGTGGGAATTTGCTATTCTACATATTCCATTGATCCATCTTTCAAAAGTTGATATTCATGTTAGCATTTTTATTTGCTCATTACTAAAACTTTATATAATACAAAATTGGATTGATCGTTCTAAATTAAAATGGGTTACTTTCCAGAAAATGGCTTTTAAATTTATTGATGCTCAAAGATAGTTAGGTGGGAGTCCAAAAAAAAAAGCTATTAGAAAGGTTGTGTTAGAAAAGGTTCTAAACATATTAAATAGTTAATGTTAAATATTTATTTATTTTTTTTTCTCAGGTTGCCTAACTTGTATATAGTGTACATATGGTGTATGTTTTATTTCTAAATAATTTATCAAAATCTCAGGAAGGTTGTTATCACTAGATGAATTGTTATATGTTCATTTATGCCTTCTTGTTATGTATAATATTTTAATTGTCTTGCTATTCATATAATTAATAAAAAATTTTTTGAGAAAAAAATGAAGTGGGTGAAGTAATCGCCAGAGAAAGTGAAGCAAAAATAAGACACGCTCTTAGTTAGAAAACCTCAGGCCCAAATGCAGTACCTAACTTTTAGGGAAAGTATTAAAATTTTTACACGAAGATTTAGCCTTGAGTCAGAACTACTAATATACACATCCTGAAGAGACACCAGACTGGTTAACGACAGGAAAAAATATACTCATCCGTAACAGTGAACCTACATGTTATCCTAAAAACTATAGACCAGTAACTTCCCTTCTGATGGTGTACAAACTACATACTGGAATTGATGCAGACTGAGTTTGTAGTCATTTATTAAAAAAACTCAATTATGACAATAGAACAAAACAGTGACAAAAGGAAGCCGTGGAACAGAAGGGCAACAAAAGAAAGTTATATGGAACAAAGGATTACCTGTTGTTGAATAAAGCCATAACAGAGAATTGTAAAAGGGGGAAGAAACTAAGTATGGCATGGATAAATTACAAAAAAAGCATTTGACAACATCCCACATTCATTGATAAAGGAATACTCACAGATGAATAAGGGACATCCTACATTGATTAATTACATGACAGTGACCATAAAACTATGGCAAACCACTTTGCATTTAAGCCATGATAAAGGACAAATTATTATCACAGGGATAAAAATTCCAAAGGGGATATTCTTTGGTGACACTTTGTCACTGATGCTCTTTTTTTCTTGCCCTTAACCCGTTAAGCTATTTACTTAACAGATTAAGTCATGGTTACAATTTGCATTCCAGAAAAAAATCTGCGTAATGACTTCTCATCTTCTTTTTGTGGATGACTTAAGACTGTAGGATTCATCAGAAGAGGTGCTGAAAACACAACTGCAAGTGGCTAAATCTTTCTTAGATGATATAAGAAGTTCATATAGTCTTGATGATATTGCCAACGCAGTGGTGCAGTGGTAGCATTGTTGATTCACAGCAAGATGTTCTTTGGTTTGGTTCTTGGCTGGGGTGCTTTCTGTATGAAGTCTGCATGCTCTCCCTGTGTTTGTGTGGTTTTACTCTGATTTCTTCCCACATTAGGAAAACATATGACTGGAGCATTTCTCCCCCGGCCTCCACTGAAAATTGGCTTTGTTCCAAGTCTAACTTTCCTGGTTAACAAATGTTAAATAAAATAAATAAACATTTAAAACAGAAAAGCTTCATCACCAATAAAATATCAGTCTTGGACAGGAATATAATATAAAGTAACTTGAGCAGGGGGGAGTGTATAAACATTTGGGAATTGATGAAGGATTGTCAATAAACATGATAAAATGTGAGCAGTAAGGAATTTTTTAGAAGACTAACAGCCCTGATGTTTAGGAACAAAGTCCAAGCTATAAACTGATTTAATCTTCCTGATATAACTTACAGTTTTGGGGTGACTGGCCCCAACAGGTATTGAATCTGTTCGACGGGAAAGCAAGAAAAATGCTTCACTTGCCAGATGATATAGAAAAATCTGTGCATACCAAGATTATATATTCCTCATTCTGAAGGAGGTAGGGACCTCCTTATAACTGATTACATGTATAAATCTGCAGTCATGGGACTGCGTACATGCCTGCCGACCTCACAAGATCCAAACATTGTGAACGTTTTTAAACATGAGGAAAAGTCTAAGATGACCTCCCTGCTTAGTTTAACAGAAGCATATTGGTGTCAATCAGGAATGGAAATCAAACCAGAAGCAGATAAAAATCAGGCAGCAGCTGAACGTGCCAAAATAAATAAATAAATAAATGTAAGGAGAAAGATCAGATGGGATGGAAAAAAATGTGGAAAAGGCGTAAATATTGTAGAAAGTAAAGGAAACTCCTGGAGCAATCCGATGTCAGTCAGGAACTGACTCAGGGATGGGTAAAGTGGGGTGAATTTAAATGCAAAGATGAAAGGTTAGTACTTGTGTCCCAGGATAGTTGACTATGTACACATTGGTTTACAAAGTCCATTGAACATTTTGGAGAAACAGACAAATGCAGGTTCTGTAAAACAGAAATGGAAACAGTCACCCATAGGTTCATAGGATGTTACTAGGCTATTGACCCAAGGGTCTTTGCACACCTAGTTATTAAATCTCAATATAAAACTAGATGAAAAATATCTTCTAAGCCCAAGATTTTTCATTCAAGGACTACCTACATCCAGGAGTGAAGCATGGGTAATCTCCAGCAGAAATGTATGGTTTCCCATCCATTCATCCAGATTGCACTTAAACAGGGTGATGGAGATGCTCTGATTGATGTGGACTGGAAGCCTATTCCAGAGTAGTGCCAACCTCTCAGAGATGTATCTTTCTCTCCAGCAAGTCCTACTTATGTCGCAGGCAAGAGTGAGGTTCCTGGAATGAGTGACTCTAATCCTATTTGACTTATGGATGTGTAGCATTTCCATTAGATTTGGGTCAGAGATAGCCCTATAAGCCAAACATAAGTCTCCTCTGTCTAGTGACAGTGACTTCAGAATGGTCCGTATAAGACATCTTGTTGCTGGATGTGATACATTAATGGCAGAGGGCCTGTATACTGAAAGGCATAATAATGTGGCAACACTGTTGCACTGGGGATTGTGCAAACATTGCAATATTGAAGTAGCTGAGAACCACTGGAAACATGAACTACAAAGCATTATAGAGAATGATGAAGTTTATATCACATGGCATCACCCATTACCAACAGTTCAAAAAATAGGTGTGAGAAAACCAGATATAGTAGTCCATGAAAACTAGCATTGATCATGGAAATTGCTACACCCAGTGATTACAGTCTTATGTACAGAGAGACACAATGTCATAAAATACACAATTTGCAGGCAGAAAGGAGAGCAATGTGGAATAAGTTACCCATACAGTTAAACAGCAGTAGGAGCAATGGGTCTTATAAAAAGAATTTACCGTCTTATTTAGATATGCTATGGATACATCTAACTTCATATGAATTACAGAAGAGCACTTTTGGCTAATATCAAAGATCGAAACAATAGTTACGTCATGAACTTTAATCATACCTTAACATAGGAATGGCGTCTGTTCCTGTCATGGTACTAGAAATCCAAAAGACTTGGAGAAATTAAACCACAAGAAATTACAGAGAAGTAATTTGACAGAAGTTCAGCATGCACTACATAAGGACACAGTTTTTTTAATGTGATAAATATAATTCCACTGATATAACTAAAGTAAAAAATTGCATACCTCAGAACCAGAAAGCCTCCTTTATATGATGAGAGCATAACTGCATGAAAAAGAAGTGATAAGAAAACCTTTGCACTTGATCTTTAAGGCTGTGAGCACTTGCCCAATGTGTGACCTTGAGCAAGTCACTTAAGCAGACATTACTCTTGGGTTGCTCCTTAAAAGGGATTAAAAGGATTGTGTGTCTAGTGGACCTGTCTGATCAACCAAAAGATGTTATTATTAAAATTGTAAAGCACCATAGCTCTCAACCTCTTAGCATACAACATCTGAGCAAAGTCAAAAATAATGGGGGACAATGCTCCAAATATAGGGGCAAACTTTAAATATTACTTAGAACATTAAATAAAAAGCTGGAACAGGAACCCTCTTTACAGATAAAATCAATAGATTTATTAGGCTTGAAGTGCGTTAAATTACAGTACACTTTTCATCAAAGACATGTGCTTGACTTCGTCAGAAGCTTAAAAACAGTGAACAACGAGCATTACAGCAGTTATATACCAAATTAGTTAATGGGCTACGGCCTTCGCCCTGATGTTAGTTAATTGTCATGGTAACGTGATCACTTCTAAACTGCTTTTCTTTGCAAAAATTCTCATCGAACACAGACACAATAATGAAAAATAAAAAATGAAAAATACATAATTGATTAATAATAGATAGCAGTCAAGTTGCTATATAAACAGCCAAGTTGTAACAGTTTAAGGTGAGTTTGTTGTTTTATAAAATAAGAATAAAAAATGCACAAATAGTCCATTTATTCTCAGTCACCCAAACGGTAATTGTAAACCCTTGAGTGTCTGCCACTTAGTACATCCGTACTACTTTTGTTTATGTACAAATAGTATACTAACAGTACTAATAATACCAGTGCTAAACCTAATTTATGTATGAATTATCAAATGTTGTATATTTATATATAAACTTTTATTGATCAATTTTACTTCATTGCCTATAATACTAAATTGAATCTCAATAGAAAACTATGATAAAAATTAGAAATAAATATTGATGTTAAAATGTAAAAGTGAAGATGTAGATGAAAAAATGTATATATGTATATAAATATATGCATGCGTCCGGGTGTTTAGGGATGTTGGTAAAGCCATTGTTGTTACCCCTTGACAATAGGTGCATTCTTAACTCACTAGCTACTAGTGTTGTCACCTTTTGTAGTCCACCTAGGTAGGCATGAAGTTACTGTCAATCCTTAACGACTATAGGTCGTAGGTGGAAAGGGCAAATTCGGCCTAGCGCTAATGAAATAGGGGGAATCACCTTTTTCGCCCCTAGTAGGAAGGGTCCTAGTGACCATATTCCAGTGAGTAGGTGTGGTTAAACAGTGTTGTTTACAGTTTCTTACATTCATTTTTAACCATATCCAAAATTAATGGTTTATGGCAGTAACAAAAGTTAATTGTTAACCATGGGAGGCCAGCATTCACCTCTCCAGGTTTTTCAGTCTAAGGATGCATGCAATGGAACTCATTTCATTGATACCTGGTCTCTGATTTGCGTTCGTTCGTGACTGCCAGAGGAGTTCCTTCCTTTCTAACTTAAGTGAATCATTGCTAGAATAAAAGGTTTTGCATTATAATGCATTTTCTGAAGGATGTGAAGACTGAAACTTAAACACCTGTCATTAAATGAATTTAATCCTCACTGATTTGCCACAAAAATTCAGAAAACTGCAACGTTTATGAGAAGCAGACCAAAAATATAAGGCAAAAATCTAGGGACTCTGTGAAAATCTGGGTAGTTGTGATGTATGTAAAGGACATTCCTGTGAAAATTCTCATTAGATCCATTACAGAGTACAATGCCCCTTTTGGAATGTACCTCACAAGACATCTGCAGCAGCTGGAAAGGCCACAGAAATACCTCACAAAGTGGATTACTGGCTTCAAACAGATGCCCTACACTGACCGTCTCAAAAAACTGCAGCTTTGTCACCTGCGTTGAGGAGATCTCTGTCTAACATATAAAACTATGTCAAACCCAGAGCTGCTGGACATGCTACACCTAAAGAAATCCCAATCCCTCCGAGCTACACACTCTAAGGACCTAAACCTTGTCACCATAATAAACAGGACATGCTGGAGGGATAGATTCCTGTCCCAGAGACTTCCCATACTCTGGAACAAGCTACCCATCTATGTCAAGCAAGGTTCCTCATTAGCACTCTTCAAGAAAAATCTTGATGAGTGGATGGGAAATAGGAAATACATCCCGGGGATCACTTATGTGGCTCTGCTTGAGAGGGGCACAGGAAAATAATTTTCTTGGGTGGCGAAAGCCAGGGTACCTTTTTAGCTACTCTTACTTAGGCCTCTGGGCTGATAACCTAGTACCTACCTATGAACCTATGAAAAGAAGTGAAGAACTAGCAGAAACCCGAGTTGTTTGAAAAATATATCAAATAGAGACATTCTTCTGTTGTTTTTATTTTTTACAGGGAAAAGTTAAACTGAACATACTTATAATTTCCACAGTTTAACGAATATACGTATTACGCATTATTATATTTTAAACAAAACTGCATTTCCTATACTAACATTAAAAAGCACTTTAACCTACACACACTGATAAACATTTTAAAATTCCAGGACTTGCAAAAAAATAAATAAATAAAAAATATCCTCATAATCCATTATTCCTGACTTGAAATATTGGTTTCCCTTCCGTAAGACTTATTTGTAAGATGCTACACGTCATCAGCAAGGTTAAAAACAAGTAAGTGTCTTTCTACTTCAACATTAAATAAATAGCTCCAAAATCCAAATCTTAAACGAGAAAGCACAGTAAACGGTTTTGTATTAGAACATTACCCCACCAGATGCACAGTAGCAAGGACCGCCCAAAACCCCGCTCACTACTCTGAGCATAACGTTTAAAGTGCTTTGAATAAACATCAGAAGACCATAATCAGCAAACGTGAGGAAAATAAATCTAAGATGACATCTCTGCTTAATTTAGCAGAAGCATATCGACGTGAAGCAGGAATGGAACTCAAACCAGAAGTGGATAAAAAACAAGCAGCAACTGAATGTGCTAAAAAACAAAAGAAAGCATAAAAGGTGAAGGACCAGATGAGAAGGCAAGAAATGTGGAAAAAACATAAATATAGTTGCAAGTATAGAAAACTTCTGGAAGAACCTCATGTTGATCAAGAACAAACACAGGAATGGTTAAGGAGAGATGAATTTACATCAAGAAATGAAAAGTTAATATTGGCAGCCCAAGCTAGTGGGCTATGTACATGCTAGTTTACTAAGTCCATTGAACATGTGGGAGAAACAGACATATGTAGGTTTTGTGGAACCAAATTGGAAACAATCACACACCTTATTGCTGGTTGCGACTCTCTAATGACAGAGGGACTGTATACTGAAAGGCATAATAATGTGGTGAGATTGTTACACTGGAGATTGTGCAAACATTATGGTATCGAAGTGGCTGAAAAACACTGGAAACATGAGCCACAGAGAATCATAGAAAATGATGAAGTTTACATCACATGGGATCACCTAATACCAACAGTCCAAAAGATAGATGCTAGAAAAGTGGATTTAAAGGTCCAAGAAAAGAAATCAGAGGCTCATGAATCTAGTCTAAAACGGAGGCGAAAGCCAACACATTCTGGCTAGGCTTATAAATGCCCTAGGGCAGATTACCTAGTACCTACCTATGAACCTGTGAATCTAAGACAAAAGTAGCATTGATCATTGAAATCACCACACCTAGTGACTACAGTGTCTTGCGTACAGAGAGACACAAAGTCATGAAATACTTGTATCTGCAGGCAGAAACGAGAGCCATGTGGAAGAAAGATACCCAGACAGTTCCAATAGTAGTAGGAGCAATTGGTCGTATGAAAAATAATTTACAATTGTATTTAGATGTGTTACCAATTCATGTAACACCGTACGAATTGCAGAAGGAGTCATTACTAGGCACATTGCGGGTGCTACGAAGAGCACTTTTGGCTAACATCAAAGAGTGAAACAATACTAATTTTATGAACTTTAATCGTACTTTGACTTAGGAATGGGGTCCATTCCCATCATGGTATTAGAAACCCAAAAGACTTGGAGAAATTAAAAAGAGCAAACTGAATATACAAAGCATTGCAATTATTTTAATAAAACCCTTTTCACCATTATTTCCTGGTACCAGACAGCAATCCAATTTCCAGTGATCAAAAGCTTTGATGTATTCTATTATCTATTCAAACAAACACAGAAAATGCTGCATTTATAAAAAGCAGTACAGTATTACACTTAAAATTACAATTCTATAAAGGGTGAGGGGTGCGAACACATAATATGCTGCATGTACACAAACTATTACACAGACTTATGTAAAGGTGAGGGTGGCGACCTTTCTGGGAGGTCTTTCTTACTGCATTTATAATGTATTTATTGTCCCACTGCCTCAAGATTATTGCTTGTTGCTTTATCTACAGAAATATGTTTACAGAAAGGTGGGGGTGCCCCCTGCTAAAGCAATTATTGAGAAAAAATATAGTAAAGAAAGACGGGGATGCAGGGGTTATGGTTCTGGTTTTGGTGTTTCTTGAACTAATTCACTGTTGCAGTTATTTGAAAAATAGTGTTTTTCATCCTCCACAGATTCTTTTTCTCCGAGGAAACCTTGGTGAAGTAATGTTCCAACACAAAACCGTGTTTATACCACCTGTAGATTAGGAATTACATTTGCAAAGTGTGCCACTGTAAATGACTTCATGTTCATCTTGTGTGCAATAATGAATATTCACCATGTCAGTGGGTAATCTGCATGGCTTGTCACTCAGCCGTGTTTTCCATGCAATGTCACATGGGCTTGCCCTGTCAATCATGTAGGCCACGCCCATCCCTGCGCGAAAATCGCGGCGGGGTAATGTTCTAATACAAAAAGTAGAGTTGTGTACCTACCATAAATGTAGATGTTCGAGTGTATTCACTGTTGCGGTCATTACACTTGGGTTATCCTGCTGGCAGGCGACCCGCAGTCGGCCTGAGTTCCAAAGTCTTGGTCCGGCATCGGTTGCTGAAGCCTCTTCCCTGACGTCAGTGTGCCAGGGGTATAAAAGATGCAACTGATGCCATTTTCTTCAGTTTTTCTTGCTCCAGATGTCAGGTGCCCCCAGATAGGAAAGCTGAAAAGATAAAATTATGCCCAAATACATGCATATATTACTATAAACAATTCCTTCATCTACAAGCAAATACACCACATAGGTTGTATAGAGATGAGAAGTACAGAAAAGTCCCAGCAATGAAAAAAGGGGGATGGTGGGTGGGTAACCTGGACTGCAACAGTGAATACACTCAAACATTTACATTTATGGTAGGTACACAACTGTACTACGTTCATCTTGTTTCACTGTTGCAGTCATTACACTTGGGTAGAATCCCAAAGCTGAGGTTGGGCAGCTGGGTCTAAATAGGATTTGGAGAGGCTACCAGGCCCTGCAGAACTGCAGTGGCAAAGCCTGCTCTGGATTTAGAGTAGAGAGGTAAGTGGTAGTGCTTGGTGAAAGTGTGCACTGAGCTCCAGGTTGCAGCTTCTAAAATGTCTTTGGTTGGTACTCCTCTGAGGAAAGCTGCTGAAGTGGCTGCTGCTCTGGTAGAATGAGGCCTAATGCCCTTAGGCACTGATTTGCCATGTTGTGCATAACAGAAGCGGATGCAGTGTCCTATCCATTTTGAGATTGTCTGCTTTGTAATAGGCTTTCCTTGTGATCCTGCAGCATATGCTACAAACAGTTGCTCAGTTTTTCTGAAAGCTTTTGTTTTGTCCAAGCAGAATCATAGCTGTCTGTGTATATCCAAAACATGCAGAAGTCTCTCCCCTTTATTCTGCGGGTTTGGGAAAAAAGTAGGTAAATGAATGGATTGGTTTAAGGCCACATTGGAGACCACTTTTGGCATGAATGTTGAGTTTGTCCTTAGAGAAACCCTGTCCTGATGAAAAATGAGGAAAGGTTCCACAGCCATTAATGCCTGTAACTCTGAGACTATTCTTGCTGAAGTTATTTCTAGGAGCAGAGCAGTTTGCCATCATAAGAATTTTAGATCAGCTGTGTTGGCTGGTTCAAAAGGAGGCAGTGTGAGTTTTTCTTAAACAAAATTGAGATCCCAAGTTGGTACTGGTGCTCTCCTTGGGGGTCTTATATTTTTTGCCCCTCTGAGGTACTGTCGTAGTAGAGGATGTGAAAAAATCGAAGGTTCTGTATTGTAATGGGCTGAAATGGCAGAGGCATGGATTTGAATAGATGAAAAAGATAAGCCTTTGTCCAGCATCTCAGTTAGGTATTGTAAAATCTGAGGTATATTAGGGACAAGTGGTTCGAGCCCTTGTGCCTGGTTCCAAGCACAGAATCTCTTCCATTTTTCTGCATAAGATTTCCTAGTGCTGGGCCTCCTGGCTTCTAAAATGACATCCATAACAGCTTTAGAGAGAGGTGCAGTCTGAGTGGCTACATTATCTGCCATGCTGCCAGGTTTAAGGTTCTAAGATGACTGTGCAGAATCTGATTGTTTTGTTGTGTCAGAAGATGAGGAATTTGAGACAGAAGCCAAGCTGGGTCTTGAGACAAACTCTTTAAGATTGGGTACCAGCGCTGGCATGGCCAGTCTGGGGCAATCAGGATCATTTTTGGCCTTTCTTGTCTGACTTTAGTAGCATCTTGGTAAGAAGAGGCATCAGAGGGAAGGCATAGACTGTCAGGCCTTTCCAGCTGAATGATAGAGCATCCACTTTCCATGCTTGAGAGTGATAAGCTCTTGTGCAAAATTTCTGTATTTGGTAATTGTGAGGGAGGCAAAAAGATCTATGTCTGGGCGTCCCCATTTCTTCGTTATCATGCTGAACACTTGTGGATTTAGCTTCCATTCGTGAGGGTTCATAAGATTTCTGCTTAGTTCGTCTGTCAGTGTATTTTTGTTCCTGGCAGGAATTGTGCCTGCAGATGAACTTGATAGGTCAGTGCTGTGTTCCACAAAGTCAGGGCTTGCCTGCATAGGGGGTAGGAATGTGTACCCCCTTGCTTGTTTATGTACCACATAACTGTGATATTGTCCATCTTTATTAATAGTTGTCCTGGATGTAGTAGGTCCTTGAAATCTGTCAGGGCATTCTGTACAGCTAGCATCTCTTTTTGATTGATGTGATGATGCATTTGTTCCTTGGGTCACGTGCCCTGAATACATTTTCCTGCCATATGTGCTCCCCAAGCATAATCCGATGCACCCGTTGTTGGTGTACAATTGAAACGTTCATCACGTGAGTATTTGCAGCCCATATTAAAATATTTGTTAATACAGGCCCATCTGGTGTACAGTATAAACGTTCATCACGTGAGTATTTGCAGCCCATATTACAATATTTGTTGATACAGGCCCATCTGGTGTACAGTATAAACGTTCATCATGTGAGTATTTGCAGCCCATATTACAATATTTGTTGATACAGGCCCATCTGGTGTACAGTAGAAATGTTTATCACATGAGTATTTGCACCCCATATTATAATATTTGTTGATACAGGCCCATCTGGTGTACAGTATAAACGTTCATCACATGAATATTTGCTGCTCTATTACAATATTTGTTGATACAGGCCCATCTGGTGTACAGTAGAAATGTTCATCACATCAGTATTTGCAGCCCATATTATAATATTTGTTGATACAGGCCCATCTGGTGTACAGTTGAAATGTTCATCAGTATTCATTTTGCTAACTACATGGCTGTGCTGTCTTTCTCTTTACTTTCCCACTGCAGGATACACTGTATGACCCACAACCTCTACACAGCAGGAGTCCTCATATACACATATAACTGGTATGTGTATGTCACACATTCTGTGCATGTACAAGTAGTATGTGTATGTCACACATTCTGTACACATACATGTGGTATGTGTATGTCATACAGTCTGTGCACTTACAAGTGTTATGTGTATGTCACACATTCTGTGCACATATAAGTGGTATGTGTATGTCACACATTCTCTGCACATACAAGCGGTATGTGTATGTCACACATTCTGTGCACATACAAGCGGTAAGCGTATGTCACACATTCTGTACACATACAAGTGGTATGTGTATGTCACACATTCTGTGCACATATAAGTGGTATGTTTGTGTCACACAGTCTGTATATTTTAACTGCTCAACTGGTTAATGGTGTGAATGATCTGATTTGTAATGTTTTTTTCTTTCCCTACACCAGTTAAAGTTCACCCCAGTGGAACAACAACAACATAATACCATGAGTGTTTGCCAGGTGTGTTTTTATTTTTTTATGCATCACATATGTCATGTATGTTAGCCATGTTAATACATTATATAGTCATGGTATGCACATTATGTGAAAGATACATACAGTAGGCTGCAAGTGAAGTCATTAGTATTTGTAACATTGCAGTGAAATATATATGCCGAGTGTCTTTGATATTCATCATGTGCTGTAGGCACATTGTCCTGATCTGTGTTTTTGTATCTTGTAGCACATCAGCTGTCTTTATCATTCGGCGATCATGATGTTATTCGTGATGTGTCTCAGCATGGTAGTACGGCCCCTGACACAGAGGACCTTGAGGTGTTTGGAGAGTCCATCCATGTGTCTGACAGCGATGTTGTAGCAGATGTAGCCTCGGATGTGGAGGTCCACTTGTCTAGCCATTCAGTGGATGCTGCACAGGGTGAGCCTGTTGACCAACACACCACAGCTGAGAGCACTGCTGCTGGCAGACGCACACAACAACCAGGAACAGGGCATTGTGGTAGATGTAGGCAAGCAGATGTTGTACGTGCTCAGGTGTCAGAGGGTGTCTGCCTCCTGCTGCAGGCAAATGAATGGTCACAGCAATGCATTGTCCCAATGTCCCTTGCTCTTGCCTGTGCCACAAACTGTATAGCACACCAGCTACGTGTCATGCATGAAAAACAAGAGGTCAGACCTTGTGAGATTATGGCTGCACTGGCTGCTCAGAAGGAGAGGTTGATAGCTGTGGCATGGTCAGTGGAAATACTGGCCTCTGTGGTACTGCAGCAGTATTGTACTACCAGTAGGACTTTGCAATCCATGACTATGCCCCGCAGATTACAACCTGTGAAAGGCAGGCCACCTGTCTGCAGAACCACCACTGGGCAGTCGAGAATCCCTGTTATGGTCCAACCTGCAGAGATGCCAACTGCTCCTGGCCCATCTGCTGATATCCTTCCAGTCACAAGGCCTTCATTGCAGTCATGTTCCTTCATCTAAATATGGTGTTGTGCCCCCATCTGTCCCCTCTGTGGAGCAACCAGGGCAGGTTTCATCTGTACATGGCCATGACAGGGTGGACCATGGTGTGAGATGTCAGAAAGATCAACCAAGACTGTATTATAATGTGTCCACCAGTGCCATACACATAGGTGCCTTATATTATTTCGATACCACTGTACTGTGATATGTGTTTTCTGGAATACAAATGTCTGCAGTATGTCATGCATGATTTCTTTTTTTCATATTATAATATTGTACAGATGTGTAAGTGCAGCACTGATATATGTCCCTTATTGTTTACCATAGAGTGATGCAAGAAACTGAGTATGTATGCATACCTGTGTCAGTTGCTCCCTGAGTTGATGATCCCAGTTGTGACACATTTGCATATGCTCATGTTGGAATAGCTTAGGTTCATGTTATGTGTGACTCTCAGTGTGCACATTTAATGGGCATTTTTGCCATTAGATGTAATTTGTGTTGCTGTGGTGGGGCAACACCTGGACATCAATGTTAAGTCTGTGTACTCAGGTACATGTGGCTTGTCAAATGTCTGGGTCAGACGCTGCTGTGTAGCCTGGGCCTGCCAGCTGTTCATCAGGGACAGGGCAGAAATGGTTCTTTCAGACCATCCTGCCCATCCATCAAGTTAATAAATGTTTAAATAAGTAACATAGAATAAAGAAAATGGGGTGGCAACATTTTATATTGTGGCAAAGTGCAAAAATAAAACAGCAAAAATATTGCATAAGGTGTGTGAATGGCTCAAAGTCCTCTACATTTCAGCCTTGTATGTGAGGGGTTTCCTTGACATGAGTCATCAGGTAATGCATGTTTAATAAACGTGCAGGACTTTTCCTTTTCTTAGACTGTACGTACTTATCTGAACTGTTTGTGGAAGTTGTCTTGGATCTGAACTAGGAGCGTGTGACTGTGTATTTCTCACTTTGCAGCCATCTCTTTTCCTCTGAAAGTGGGAGAGATAAAGTGACTGTGGCGGTAAAGCAAACCTAATTTTTGTATGTGTTTTATATATTTGCTTGTAGATGCTTATCAAATTTTAGTTGATTGTCAATGATAATTCCTAGTAATTTTGTGCCAGAGACTAGTTCTAGGGGGTATTATTATTGCTGGTAATTATGAAGGATTGTTTGTCTAGGGAAGAGGTTTTGGAAGCATTGAATAACATAAATTTTGTTTTGGTTGCATTAAGGGCTAGATGGTTGTCAAGCATCCACTGTTCAGTGAAAGAGAAGGCAGCTTGTGTTACATTGGTAAGAGTTGTGATGGAAGGGGAAGAACAGATTATAGTAGAATCATCGACATATTGGATGAGACTGGAGTTAGGAATGGCTTTGAAGGAATCATTTATGAATATGTTGAATAGTAGGGGGCCTAGAATGGGACCTTGGGGGATGCCTGGGGATGTATTAAGGAAGGGTGAGGTAGCTTTTTTCTATTTAACTGCTTGTTGCCTGTTTGTGAGATTGCTTGAGAACCACTGGGTAGAGGAAGGGGATAGGTTAAGTTTAGAGAGTTTGATAGGAAGGAGGTTGTGGGAAATGGTGTCATATGCCTTAGAGAGGTCGCGGAAAAGAGTGGATATGAAGAGGCCAGAGTCGCGGGCTTTGTTGATTGTTTCTAGGAGGAGAGGAGGACAGTGGAGGTACTATGACCTGGTCTAAAGCCATGTTGTGTGGGGGTAAGAAGCTGATTATTGATGAGGTAGGGTAAGAGTTGTTGGTGTACACACTTTTCAAGTAGCTTAGAAATAGGGGATATGATGGTGATAGGGCGAAAGTTTGGGATGTCATTATTATTGCCACCTTTATGGAGAGGAATAATAAAGGCCTTCTTCCAGAGCTGGGGGACCTGGCTTTCTGAGATAAACTGATTAATTAGTATGCTGATAGGGAGATCAATGGCTTCTGCAGCTACCTTTAGGAAGTAGGAGGGAATTTCATCAGGGGCGTTGGAACCAGATTTTAATTTTAGGAGAAGTTTTTTATGGTGGATATAGAGATGGGATTGATAGAGAAAGGTGGAGGTTGGGAGCAAGGGATGCTAGGGGGAAGGGATGGGAGCATGCTGGAGGGGTTGTAGAGGTGTTGGTGAAGGATGATGTTAGCTTGTTTATGGACTATATGAAGAAAGAGTTAAATTGGGTGGCTAAGTCCATGTCAGAGGCATCTGGGTTGGGGTAAGGGTTTTCTTTTTTTCCCTGGTTGAGGAGAGATGAGATTCTTTTCCAAAATAGTTTGGGATTGGTGGTGTGGTTGGTTTGGATAGTGGAAAAATAGGCTTTACGGTTTAAGGTAATACATTTTTTTGCTTTATTTCGTAGTGTTTTATATTTGTTTAGAGTAATAGTGGTTTTATTTTTATGGTAATGTGTCCAGACTTTGTCACAGAGTCTCATAGCAGCTAAGCTGTTTTTGGTTAAATAGGGTACAGGGTTACTTTTTTATACATTTTGTTTTTAGAGGGGCAAAGGAGTTGAGCAAGTTTGTGAAAGTGGAGTTAAATTAGGATAGAGCATTACCTAGGGAAAGAGTTTTTAATGGGTTCCAGTTTGTGCTTTTTAGTGCATTTGAGAAGTTTCAGCATTGAAGTTCTTTAGGCAACAAGTGGAAATATAGGTGTGAGTTAGTTGTATAGAAGAGGGGAGACGGTGGGCAAAAGTGGGGAAATGGTCAGCTAGTGACTCTGGGAGAAGACCACTATCAGATATAGTGAGGATGGGATACTAGAATCCAGTCTATTGTAGTTCCAGTGATGGAGTTCTTGGAAGGCCTGGTAATGGAATTGATTAGTTGTGTAAAGTTATATAAGTTAATATTGAGTGAGTTAGTCGGAGATTGAATTGTGGCCCAGTTTATGCTCATGTCCCCCAGGATTATGGTTTCACGAGTAATGTTGGTAGAGACCCAGGAGAGAATATCTTCAAGGGATGAGATGTTGTCACCGGGGGGGAATATAGAGGGAGAGAACAAATATGAGTTTATGTTTGTTTAGGTGGAGTAGGGCTGGTATTATTTCTGCCTTGCCAAATTTGGGAAAGGGTTTGGTATAGGGGGTGACTAAGAGGAATGCCGAGTAAAGGAGTGCTACACCACCTCCCTTTTTTTGTGTTCTGTCATTCCTTAACATGCGGTAGTTGGGAGGAGTTATTTCAGAATCTTGTATGCGGGGCTTAATCCAGGTTTCTGAGATGGAGAGAATATTGGGCTGGTTATGTAGATGCCAGGCATGAAGGTTTGGAATTTTGTTACATAGGCTCTGAGCATTTAGAGCTGGGAAGTGGAGGGGTTTGCCTGTTGCTTGGGGATTTGGATGCAGGTTGGTAGAGGGGCCTGGGTTTGGTGGATATCCCCTGAGAGAAGGATAGAGATAAGATGATAGATGAAGTGTTTGGTTTGTTTGGGGTGTAGTATGCAGGTAGAGAGTTTTGTGGATATTAGTGTAGTTGGGAACAGTGTTTTTAGAGTTAGGTAGGAGTCTATAGGGGAAGAGCATGCTAGTGTTGAGGGGGTAGAGACTGGGAGATATGAGTAACAGTAGAGCCAAGGAAAGGAAGAATCAAAGTCAACAGTGAAAAACAATCAGTGGAGTATAAGGTAAGTTCAGACGAAAGTATACAAGGGGTAAAAGATATTCTAGCAGTGGTATAGGGAAAGGATTAGAGTGGTTCAGAGAGGTAAAAGATGGCACCACAGAAAGGAAGGCAAAGTTAAAGAGTCTGAGGGAGGGGTTGGAAAGAAAAGAAAGTGAAAGAAAACTGGGGAGTGGTTGGAATAGAGACTGGAGATGGATATCACAGTGGCCTAGCTAGTTAGAACCAGTACTGACAGGGTCAGGTCAGCAGTGTGAAACAGCACTGAAACAATTAGACTGGAAGCAACTGTGAAAATCAGAGCTGAAGACGGAATGAGAGCAGGCCAGAGATGGAAATGTTGCAGATATAAGTTTAAAAACAGGAGACAAAAGAAACAGAAGATGTACTAGGGGTTAACAACACTCTCGAGTGTGGCTGGCAACATTACACCTACATATACTGGAACTATTGAGACAACATTAAACTAAAGGCTATTGGTACTATTAGTTAAAACAGCAAGGAATGTAGTAGACTGCTGGCATTGTGCTGCGGCCTGGTGGCCAAAGTAAGTTGCTACAACCAGAATAACCTGTGTGTATGCTCATCTGCCCTGTAGTAATACTTCAAATAAGGAGCAGTTTAATTTTTTAAAAGTAGATAGTTTTTAAAACAGATTCGGAGTGTGGATAAGTCACAATAGAAGGAACACCTACAGTTTAGTGTTTTTTAGTATGTTCTTGGAGCTGCTTCAGGCAGGTAACTTAAGCAGATTTATACTCTTTCACAAGGTATTTTGCTGGGCAAGTCTGTTGGGCAGGGAACGATCACATAGTGTTTAACCCGTCGGGAGAAGAGTTTAGAAAGTTGTGTTTTTTAGTATATTTTTGGAGCTGCTTCAGGCAGGTAACTTAAGCAGATTTATACTCTTTCACAAGGTATTTTGCTGGGCGGGTCTGTTGGGCGGGGGATGACCACAGAGTGTTTAACCTGTTGGGAGAAGCTTCTAAAGCCAGACAGCACACAGGCAGGGGACAGTAGAAGCTTCCATGTGGACTGCACAGAGAGCTAGAAGATTTTTGTTTGGTTTGACTTTTTCTTAGGTTGGGGAGAGAGGGAATTTACTCCCATCTTCCTTTTTAAAACTCTACAACTCTAAAAAGAGGGCCTGTACATTGAAAGGAATAATAATGTGGCAAAACTGTTGGACTGGGGATTGTGCAAACATTACAATATTCAAGTAGCTAAGAAGCACTGGAAACATGAACCACAAAGCATTATAAACAACGATGAAGTTTATATCACATGGGATTACCCATTACCAACAGTTCAAAAATAGGTGTGAGAAAACCAGATATATTAGTCCATGAAAACTAACATTGATCATGGAAATTGCTACAGCCAGTGATTACAGTCTTATGCACAGACAGACACAAAGTCATAAAATACTATGATTTGCAGCCAGAAATGAGAGCAGTGTGGAATATATTTATCCAGAAAGTTCCAATAGTAGTAGGAGTGATGGGTCTTATAAAAAAATTCAGTCTTATTTAGATATACTATGGATACATGTAACTTCATATGAATTACAGAAGGAGTCAGTTCTGTGCACATTGTGGGTGCTACAAAAAGCACTTTTGGCTAACATCAAAGACTGAAACAATACTTACCTCATGAACTTTAATCATACCTTAACTTAGGAATGGGGTCCATTCCTGTCATGGTACTAGAAATCCAAAAGACTTGGAGAAATTAAACTGTAAGAAATTACATAAAAGTAATTTGACAGAAGTTTGGAGTAATGATTTTCCTCATGAGTAGTAACTGTGTCAGGAATGTGTCCAAAGGATAATTTCCTGATCTGTTTATATCTCCACAAATAACCCTGTCAGGCTGCAGCCTGTATTTATCAGACTCTTTTCTCGGTCACTGTGGTACATTCCAAGTGAAGGGTCAGGGGTAGGTTGGCTCCAGTGCCAGCAGATATAAGTACTTGCAGCTGAACTACCACCCAAGGGGTGGTAACACTTTCTTATGCCTGCTGTCACTCAACCGACCCTGCCCACTGCCATCGCAGCCTGGGAAAGGTATGCCCTAAACAGAAATATCACTCCGAATCAATACAAAGATTCCTTATCAGGAACAGAATGTGCTGCATTGTGTAAACATTTTCTCTCCTGAAAAATATGTATATGCTCCTCTTTTTGAGCCTGAGTATGATTTTTAATGTCTGGAGGCTGATAAGTATGCTGACTAACAAACAACAAAATGGAGGGTGATGAAAAAATGATCTGCAGACCCATAATGCACCACTTTATCATTTTTTATAGTTACTGTAATTTCTTGTTTGTAGATCTGGAACTGCAAAACAGAACTGTAAGCTTTATGTTTTCCTTTTCTGGTCTGCATTTAAATTTATATTTAAAACAGTGTAAGAAACTTCTCTGTGCGGAAGATTTTCAATCCATATATACACACATATATATATATATATATATATATATATATATATATATATATATATATATATATATATATATATATATACATAGTTAATCATTATATATTAATAAGATCAGATAATGGTATTAGAAGCAGTGAACATAAACTCATCCTAAGTCAAAAAATAAAAAAAAAATAATTTGTAATTTTATACAGAATTACCAAGTATTCAAAAGTAACCCAAGTAAGGTAGACAGTCTGTTTCCAGTCAAAAATCCTTTATTAACTACACATACAAGCAATCCAAGTAAAGCAAAAATAACAGAATAGTTTCCTCGCAAGCTTTCTAACTATATATATATATATATATAGAGAGAGAGAGAGAGAGAGAGAGAGAGAGAGAGAGAGAGAGGGACTTTTTATCAGGTAAGGGAGTGATTTATTGTGCTGTAAAACACAGTGGGCAGGATTCACGAAACCTCTGTGTAAGAGTTAGCAAGTCTTACATGGAGGCTGCAGTTAAATGGTGTGATGTCAGCATGCCATGCATATTCATGAGGGCATGCTGAATCACACCCTAGGCTAACATGGTCCGTGTAGGAAAGTAGGGGACATGTCCGCACGACGAGTCCTGCAAAGGGACATGCCCCCAGAAGAATCACAGTCCCGAAAGGAAACACCCACAAGCGAGTCCACGGAAATGTCAAGAAGCACAACAGCACACATGCCCCCACAGACTATAAACCCAACTGTAATGTAAAACATAAAAATCAAGAGTTTAATTTTTTTTTTATAATTTCAAAAATGTTTGCCCGTAATTGTGCTCATTTGCGCGGGTGTGCCCTTCGCTCAGCCACAGTTAGCAGTCATTGGAAAAGCATATAAGATTTAAATATGCAAATTAAGCCAAGTAGCAATAGCGTAGCAGTAGAGACGTCGGCCAAAGAGGAGGTAGTCACAGTTCGAGCCCCAACAGCATAATTTTCTATTTTGAGTGAAATAAGCACGAAACAATCCCCTGACATATATGTATATATATATATATATATATATATATATATATATATATATATATATATATATATATATATATATATATATATAACTATCATTTAAGTAAAATGTAATGAAATGGGCCATGTTTTTTTGAAGCAATCTGACACAATAAAAAAAAAATTTTATAAGTGCCCATAGCTGAGCAGCGCTCTAACAAGCTGAGTATGATTGCCAGCAGGTGACCAGTGGTTTAATAGGTATAATATGAGTGCCCGGAGTTGAGCAGCGCTTTAACATGCTGAAACTGTGTGCCCGTAGTTGAGCAACATTTCTCATAGTTTAATATGTGTGCTCATAGCCAAATAATGTGTTAACCAGCATAACCTGTTTGAGCGGAGCTGCGCAGCGCGCCAACCGGCTTACCGGCGGGCAACGTTGAGCAATCTGTATCAAAGCCGCCTTTACACAGACACACCTCCTAGCCTGTCTAGACAGTAGTAAAATAAAAAAAGCAATGCCCCAGCTCAAACCCAGGATACTGTGCATCATAGTCAAAGTACTGAACCACTAAGCCATGACAGCTGTACTGAAAAATGCAGTATTAGCATATATATAGGAATGAATGGAAATAGAAGCATGACAAAGCAGGTTTGCTTAAGCTGATACAATTCCAAAATGGCCAATCACAGATAAGTGTGGGAAAAACGGCATATATAAGCCCCATAGGCGGGAATACACAGCATAACTGATTGTGGAACCTATTTTCAGTCAGGATGGCAGGTGTAGAAGAGGGTAGTCGCTTCCGAGCACAGAGGTGGGGTGTTGAGGAGTCCAAATATATGGTTTGGCTCCTAGTCCATGATCATGAGGCTCAACTCATGCAGGGCCAGGTTCTGTGGGGAGCGTACAAGGCAGAGGCATGGAACTGGTTGGCACATGATCTTACCAGTGCCACAGGCATACCAAGGACTGGTGAACAGGTCCGTCACCACCATGCGGACCTGAAGAGGTGAAAGCAGGACCAACTGAACTGTTGGATCCAGGAGGCCCGGCAAATGCCCAACGCCCCACTACTGAGTAAGTATCCATGTAATTACATATGTAAGGAATTATCCTAGCTGATATTATGGAGATGTATGTTCCAATATTACTTCATTTATATTACAGCTGCAGGTGTGCGTTCTGCGAATCGGCGAGCCTATGGTGATAGGCTGGAGCAGTTGCGCCACCAGGCAGGTTAATAATTATTTTTCTGTAATTGTTATACAATTTAAGTGAGACAGCTTGTAAAAGAGTTCAGTGTAGTTACATATTAATAAAGTTCAAATAACACTAGAAGAAATATTCTGCTAGTACTGTATGATTAGACAAGTGATGCAGCCTGTAATCCAGAAATAAAAATTAAACAAGTCTGAAATAAAGATTTTCCACCTGTATTGTAATATCAAATAACCTGCTGCAGCCTGAAAATCAGTGGTAAACAAGCTAAAGACAATAGACATGTGTCAAATACATCCCCTTTGAAAATCTGCCATATGAAACAAGTGAGTCTGTTGGAAAGGATTGTTGTAACCAAGTAAGACATGTTAATAATGCCTAGAATAAAGTACCATCTTGAATTGTAAAAATAAAACAAGTGAGAGTGTGAGAAAGAGGTATGAATCGACCAAGAAAGCTGTAATAAGTCTTGAATAAAGTATACTGCAGTCAGTACATAATGAAATGAATGAGACAGCCACAACCAAAGAGTAAAATGTTTGAAATAAAGTACTGAACCTGGAATGTGTCTGTCCCACAATTTGGATATGTTGCTGTACCCTTGCAATATGGAGATAGTATGGTTGTATGAAATACTGAACATCCACAGTTGTGTAGAGCCATATAAATGAAATGTAGCAGGATGCTGTACCTGAACACAGCCAGATATGAACGTGTATGAATAAAAATGCAATGTATATTAATGTAGCAGTAACAGTCCCATCACCAACATTCCTAAGGTTACATATAGGAAACTGTACTAAGACCTGTAGGGTATATATATCTGCAGCTACTAGAAATGTACAGCATATGTATAGGTAGTTGAAGTTGTTAATGAAATATTTCTTCACCCTACCCTATTTTCACAAATAATGCCATTCCACACCAAACTGGGTATGTGTATTCACAATTAATTCCCATGGACATTTGTCCTGTTGGTTCATACATATTTGCATGTACGTTGATGCATGTGCCCTGTTCACATATCCAAACCTGATGGCCTGTTGCCATCAATCAACCCTGCATGCTGTTGGATTGTGTACTGTTGTTCAAAATATGCATGTGTTATGCTTGCTGTTTAATGTTTGGAATTCATGGGTGTTTGGTTAATGGGAATACTGATGCATGTTGTTACAACTAATTTTGAATGGTATTGTTTGTTACTAACCCAAAATGTCAGAAAATATTGCTAAACATAGGACAACAGGGAAGGCGGGTTCCAGCGGACCCACCTCTCCCACCTCAGCTGGTGAGTGCACCTGGCACTAGTGCCCAGGCCAGAACCTCCTCCGGTGGCCCTGTGCCACCTTCAGGTGGGAGTGCTGCAGGGGATGGGGCTCGTCCCCCCTCTGCAAGTGTGGCCAGAGGAGACCATCCACTCACCCTCCAAAGTGTCCAGTCTGTGATGCGTAGCGAGATCAGGCATTCTGTGCTTGAACCCCTATGCCAGCTTGAGGCACGGGTGGCGCAACTCATGGGTGTGCCTGCTGCACATCCTACACAGCCCCCGGCACAGCCCTGTCCTGGGCAGTGAAGGCGCAGTGGCAACTGCCCATGGGTGGGGATCTCAGTTCCACTGTTGCCATCTGTGGGCTCATGGGCTCACGATATCCAAACATCCGTCCTCGTCAATTGTGTTTCCCCCCCACATGAGTCATACTCTGCCCCTGTATGCATCTTGTTTGTCTTGTCTGTTAACCTCCCCTACCTACCTCCCCAAATATACCTACTTCCTGTACCTCACATTCCACTCTCACCTGAAACAAAAATAAAAAAAGAGCATTCTGTTCCCGCAAAAAAATTACGCCCCATACATAGCTGCCCATTTTGCAGACATGTCTGCGGGACATGTGAACTGGTAATTACAATTGGCTGTACAACATATTTTGTTGTCCTCACCCCTCTCTCAGGGGTGGAAGGTTTCAAATGTCACACCAAATTACACACATACGCACAGCTGTTGCTGATAAAGAAATGGGCAGCTATGGGCCTTTCCTACATCCTTCCTGCAAATCCTGAGCTTGTTTTCCTACTGTCCTACCCTCTTTGTGCCCCCTTTTTCACCACTTTCCTATCTCCCCATTTTCTTTTCTTTCAAAGAAATTAGCACGGGTGTGCACGAGAGTAAGCACTTTTAAGCAGTTGTAAGCGGGGGTGTGCTTGTGTGCGCTTAGCTAAGCGTGTGTGTGTGTGAAGCTAAGCGACAGTGTGCATGCGTGAGCACCGCGCAAACCAGCGCTAACCCTCTTACAACTGCTTAAAAGTGCCTTAGTCACTCTGAATGACGAGGCCTGTAGTCTGCTCAGCAGCAAAATAAAATTTCTCTGTCAGTCTCAAACCCAGGACCTTGGAAATACTAGTCTGCATGACTTACCACTAAGCCATGAGAGATATACAAGAACTTTGTGCTGAAAGCAATATATCATGAAATAGTAGGACTGAATGTAAAGGGAATATAGGAAGGCTATTACACAAAGCTTTTCTTGTATCTTTACTGGCAATTCGTGTGGATTTGTATAACATTAGTGTGAGAAGAGAAACAGCCATGCTAGTTGGTAGCTAGTAGGTAATAATGTGACAGTAGCACCTTGCAAACCACACACACTGTCAGAGCAGGATAAACATTGCCAAATTTGAATAGGTAAGAGGCCAGACCTCGCAACTGTGACTGATTTACAGGGATGTCCCTGGTTTGAAAACAAATGTTAACTGTGCCCCACTGACTCCCTGTGAAATGTACTAACAGTAGGCAGAAAGGTGTTTTATCCCACGTAATGGTAACTGTCAATTACTGAAAGTATGCACCACTTGCATGTCAGAAATGGTGTAGTAATACATATGCTCAAAATACCCCACAATCACAACTGCAGAATATCTGAAATATATCACGGGTGTATCCCACTGATATGTACCATTCCCTGAGGCTGATAAAAGATACACCTGAGAGTATCTGAGGCCTGCAAGTGTCACAAACTCACAGGCATATCATTCTGTCTGCTGTCACACACTCTGTGAATAGCTGTAGAATAGCTTCCACAAGCACACCCGCATGTAGGTGTACAACCCACAAATATCAAAGGATGTAGCCAGCTAATAAAATAAGGACAGTATAGCAGTTTACAAGCGCTGCATGTACCTGCTATCCATAACTGTTAGTACAAAGTACAAGGCCCCACTACTGCTCAGCAGCAAAATAAAATACCCTTGTAGGTGTCAAGCCTCACACCTTGGCCATACCAGACTGCATGCAGTACCACCAAACCACACCAAACATATAAGGAATTGCTGCTGAAAAAAATATTGCAAGCATTACAAGGAGTGAATGTAAATGGAAAATAGGAAAGCCATAGCAACACATTCCAGTAAAGACACCTAGCAGGTATTCAAGGAGTGAATGTAAAGGCCAAATAGTGAAGCCATAGCAACAAATTGCAAGAGCCACTGCTGTATACCAGTTAATCCACAAGTCCCACAGGAAAGCACATACTCCCATGTAAACAGTATTAGTATTATTAGGTGTCAGTTAACATACACGCTGAGAAGAATGAACTGGAAGAAGCAATAGTCAGGTTTCAGTACAACATGCATTTCAATGCTTACAACACAGCCTTAGATATGAGAGACATACCAACCTTTACACTCACAGAACAGTGTCCACAGCATACCAGCATGGTCCCCACCTTGAAAATCTGAAAGGGTTACGCCTACCTAACCTAACATTTTATAGCACTGTCCTGAAATCATAGTGAGAACTGCAATTGCCACACAGCAGGCTGCATGCAATTAGTAAATGCTGGCCAACAATTGGTGCGAGGCCATCACATGCACATGTGCAGATACCTACAAAAGCAGCCTGTACTCCCAATCCACACATGCAATACTTTCATTGCAACAACCGGAGGGAGAGACAGAGAGAGAGAGAGAGAGAGAGAGATAGACAAAGAGACAAAGAGACACAGAGACACAGAGACACAAAGAGAGGCACCAAAAAAAAAAAAACAATAAAAACCATCAAGCTAACCAGCAGCAGGCCACTAAGCAGCAAGCCATCACAAACATCAGTGACAAACAAAGGTAATGTAAACTAATAATCTAATAGTCTACATACTGTGAACCCTCCATATGTGTTAGCAGTCTGTATCTATATATATATGAAGATGTGCATAGGGCAGGGGACATACTGCAACTGTTAGTGAAGGCTGGACATACATATGTATTTGAAGGTTGCTATGTGCACATATCAATGTAGGTTGTAGTGCAACGTACAATGTAGGTTGTACAGTAATGGATGCTTAGCAGTATGTTAGTGTGTGTATTTGTATGTGTAAATAAAAAAGTATATATATATATATATATATATATATATATATATATATGTGTATGTATGTATATTTATATATGTATGTATATATATATATATATATATATATATATATATATATATATATATATATTATATATGTATGTATATTTATATATGTATATATATATATATATATATATATATATATATATATATATATAATATGCATATATGTGTACATAGATAGAGAGCGATGTATAAATAGACATATATAGATAGATAGATAGAATATGTATATACATATATATGTAATAGACACATACATATATAGATATATATAGATACATACATATATACAGACAGATATGAATGTCTAGAGATATGTATGCATATGAATATCTCTCTCTCTCTTTCTCTCTCTCTCTCCCCTTCTCTCTCTCTCTATATATATATATATATATATATATATATATATATATATATATATATACCGAGAGAGGCACATGTGTGCAGATGTATTGCAACAGGTGCCTGGTGACAAAGGCATGGACTGAACACCAGTGTGGATACTGGAGTACCATACCCCATTCCAAAACACTTACACCACTAACCACCACATAGGTGGTTGCCTGCCTACTACTGGATGTGTCAGGAGGGAACATGGGAAACAAGTGTAGAATAACCTCCCCTTTGATATTCACAGTGGCACACTAGTCTTGTAATTTCTGTATGTGGTACGTGTCAGCACAAATGGTGTGTCAGCTAGGGAAATGTAGGTCACTGTACCCCTCTACACCTCACAATGTCCTACACGGTATGTACCTCCCATGACAACTACAGAAAGGGAGAAGGACACAGTCATACCTAACAAACAGTGATAATGCCCTCAAACACATTACCTATGCAGAGTGACTGACAAAACCACAGATAGAGTGCCTTTCATACTACCTACACAGAGGTTACCACTGCTGGATATACATAGTTAAGTCACACCCATAACAGTTGTCCAACAACTATGGTAACACCTCACAATATCCCCAGCCTAAATGACCTATGTCTGTCATCCTTGGCACCGCAGTAAAGAGCACATGGTGGAGGTACAGGTTCCTACCCACAAATAAGCCATACCCTGGAGTAAACCACCCAGCATTAAGATGCAAGGCTCCTCATTAGTAGATGTCAGACATACCCCTGTTGAATGTTATGCAGATAGGTAATATGCCATATGAGTCACCCTGTGTAACTGTTTGACAGGAGCAAGTACAATCACATTACATGTGTCCCAAGGGGCAGGGTAGAATAACAGTATGCTGCTGTAGGCCCAGGGCCAATAGCATACTACCTACCTATGACACAATGCTAACACACATGTACTCATTGCAATACCAACTATGTGAGGTGGAATGAGTGTGCCACTGACTGTGTGCAAGGTCTGTAATGGTGTGATTGCTCAGCATGACTTTGTGTCTGTCATGGTAGTGTGTGTCCTTGGTGTGAGGCCAGAGAAAGATGTGTCAGTTATTGGGATACAAGCATACTGCATTGCCATATGTTGTGCTGTGGCTCCCTGTATATGACTGCGGTGTAGGTAGGGGTATGGCCGCAAAGACTAGGGTGCATTACCATTGAAATTTTTACTGTGCATTGCATGCATTGCATGGGTTGACAATGTTCCCCATCCATTACCTTGATACAAACCCCCAGTGTGAGGTTGGGCATTGGACCTCAAACAGTGTGCCGACTGCTGGTGTATACTAGTTTGTTGTATGGAGTGTGCCAGGCACTGTCACACAGTTGTTGGCTGAGCACTGATATGTGGTCATTTACATGTGTATCCCCTGATAGACAGACAGATGCTATATATGGCAGTTCAGTGATATCACTACAGTAGAGTATTATGTGTGCCATATCACTTGCTCACATATTTTTCTTTTCCTTCCAGGGTGATGGTGCACCAGCGCAACCCCTTGTACTCTGCTGCAGAGGAAGAGGAGATACACCAGAGCCTGGTGTGGGATTTTGCCACACTCTTTTCCTGCACCAGCCAGAACCAGAAGGAGAGGGCTGCACTGTGGCAAGACCTTGTCCGTCGGGTAAATGACATAGGCATGCATAACCGGACATATGAGCAGGTACGCCATCACTGCAGTGATTTAATTAGAAATGTCTGTCAGCGTGTGTCTGATATCCACAGGCAACAGCTTGCCACAGGTGGTGGGGTGGCTATACACCCACCCTCACCAGACTGGAGGGACTCCTCCTAAGTGTTGTGGCTCCCAAGCCCAACAGCAACAACATCCACAGACATGTGTAATGATGGAGGCTGGAGCCACCCAGCATGTGGACTTAGAGCGTGCAGGGAACATGCCATATCTATAGTTGACTGTTCTCTACACTGGTAGTTTATGCATGTGTGAGGTGTGTACTGTGTTTGTAGCTGTTATCCTGGTAATTATTGTGCAAGATTGATATTCTCAATATCAGCAGTAGACTTGTGAAAGCCAACTGTTGTACTACTGAACTGTATCATACTCACAGTATCAATGGCACAGTTGTGCCCACTGACAATAAATGTCTTATTTGTGCAGGTCCCTCTGGTGTAACAGCAAGGCAGCCAATCCATGCTGGTGAGTGTGTAATAACAATAATTTTAATACTAATGATAATAATAGTAATAATACACTCAAACAGTATTGCTATGTGTTTAATTGCAGGTGTGTTTGTGTGTTTGTATCTCATGTACTGAGGAGTGTGCATGTGTGCATGTGTGCATGTGTGCATGTGCCCATGTGCGCATGTGTGCATGTGCCCATGTGCGCATGTGTGCATGTGCTCATGTGTGCATGTGCCCATGTGTGCATGTGCGCATGTTTGCATGTGTGCATGTGCCCATGTGCCCATGTGTGCATGTGTGCATGTGCCCGTGTGCATCTGTGGTAACATTGTGTACACATTGTAAACTGTGTCTCCTGTCTTTCTCTCACCGATTCTGGTGTTGCTCTGGTGGTGTGCAGCAGGGACCCTGAATCCACTGCTGGGGATAGTGATAATGATGATACATGTGTAATGGTACAGGGAGGTATGACAGGGTCTGTTGTTGGTCAGCCAATCAACAGTACACAGCAGTCAACCCCATCAATGCTCACAGTCATCCTGCCAATACATCCATTGTCACCAATGTCCTTAGGTGATGGACAGCATACAGTGGGCATTGACCAGGGTAATGTGGTATCAGTGGCACATGCATCCCCTCACAGCAGCCATGGCCAGAGTCCTGACATGGTACCACACAGGCAGATGTCCAGGGGTTCTCGTGGGAGCATCCGTGGTCGTACTGCCCCTGTTAGACGTGCCCACAGAAGTCTTTCAACCTCAGCTATGTTCCGGGCTGTAATGCAGGCACAGGCACGTATAGAACGGTACACCAGACAGGGTCTGATGGAGCTGAGAGCAAATCACACTGCTATGAATGACACTATGTGTGATGTTGCGGCTGCCATCCATAATTTCACTGAGGTCATTGACAGACGTTGGGGGGACACATTAGATCTGTTCCACAACTACATGTTCATGAGCCAGGGCAATGCAGGACAGATGAGGCATTGATGTGGATGTATGCCAGCAACATCAGCAGCTGGCAGTTGTCGCGGACGACAACAAACCCGCGGCTGCTCCCATAGTGCCAGTACCAGCCCCAGCAATGCTGGGTCTGTGCTGTCATCAGACCACCCTAAGAGACCACGTGCACATGGCTCTGCACAGTCCCAGCAGGGACATGTCTCCAGTCATCAGCCAACTGCTTTTTATGATAGTACCCAGTCCGGCTTAGTACCTGATACTGTGCGTAGCACCCCTGCCAGGCACAGGTACCGTGTCTGTGGCCAGAGACAGTGATCTGTATGAACTGGCAGGTACAGTCTGTGGCTGTCCACAAACACCCGTATATGGCAGCCACGAGGTGGAACTGTGTGCATGCATACACACATGCATAATGCTAACACCTAGGGCTAACACATACATGCACACACCGCATCAACATTGCCCCATCTTGTACTGTTGTCCCTCACTAACACACACACACATACATATCGATTGGTTGTATCAGTGGCAGACTCAGGCATACCAAGTACACTCTGTGCATATGATGAAACTGTGCCACCTCCTGCAATCTGTAACATTGATGCAGGAACAGGTTAACATGGTGCTGATGCACAGGGTGACTACATAGAAGTGTAGTAATATTATCATGTTGTCAACAGTACAGTGTAATGATATCATTGTGGGTATATCCCAGCATGCCTGATGCAGTAACAGTATGATTGTCATTGTATTGTTTTGTACACCCATAGTAATTACCATAGTGTAATGTCTGCACATCTTTGCATTCTGGTGGTAAGGCTGTAAACAGAAGGCCACCTACATAGGTAGCACAGGGGATAAGAAAATGGAAGTAATGATACTCAGTGATGGACATGTAAACACAAGGCCACCTACATAGGTAGCACAGGGGATAAGAAAATGGAAGTAATGATACTCAATTATGGACATGTAAACACAAGGCCACCTACATAGGTAGCACAGGGGATAAGAAAATGGAAGTAATGATACTCAATGATGGACATGTAAACACAAGGCCACCTACATAGGTAGCACAGGGGATAAGAAAATGGAAGTAATGATACTCAATGATGGACATGTAAACACAAGGCCACCTACATAGGTAGCACAGAGGATAAGAAAATGGAAGTAATGATACTCAATGATGGACATGTAAACACAAGGCCACCTACATAGGTAGCACAGGGGATAAGAAGATGGAAGTAATGATACTCAATGATGGACATGTAAACACAAGGCCACCTACATAGGTAACACAGGGGATAAGAAAATGGAAGTAATGATACTCAGTGATGGACATGTAAACACAAGGCCACCTACATAGGTAGCACAGGGGATAAGAAAATGGAAGTAATGATACTCAATTATGGACATGTAAACACAAGGCCACCTACATAGGTAGCACAGGGGATAAGAAAATGGAAGTAATGATACTCAATTATGGACATGTAAACACAAGGCCACCTACATAGATAGCACAGGGGATAAGAAAATGGAAGTAATGATACTCAATGATGGACATGTAAACACAAGACCACCTACATAGGTAGCACAGGGGATAAGAAAATGGAAGTAATGATACTCAATGATGGACATGTAAACACAAGGCCACCTACATAGGTAGCACAGGATATAAGAAAATGGAAGTAATGATACTCAATGATGGACATGTAAACACAAGGCCACCTACATAGGTAGCACAGGGGATAAGAAAATGGAAGTAATGATACTCAATGATGGACATGTAAACACAAGGCCACCTACATAGGTAGCACAGGGGATAAGAAAATGGAAGTAATGATACTCAGTGATGGACATGTAAACACAAGGCCACCTACATAGGTAGCACAGGGATAAGAAAATGGAAGTAATGATACTCAATGATGGACATGTAAACACAAGGCCACCTACATAGGTAGCACAGGCATAAGAAAATGGAAGTAATGATACTCGATGATGGACATGTAAACACAAGGCCACCTACATAGGTAGCACAGGGATAAGAAAATGGAAGTAATGATACTCAATGATGGACATGTAAACACAAGGCCACATACATAGGTAGCACAGGGGATAAGAAAATGGAAGTAATGATACTCAATGATGGACATGTAAACACAAGGCCACCTACATAGGTAGCACAGGCATAAGAAAATGGAAGTAATGATACTCAATGATGGACATGTAAACACAAGGCCACCTACATAGGTAGCACAGGGGATAAGAAAATGGAAGTAATGATACTCAATGATGGACATGTAAACACAAGGCCACCTACATAGGTAGCACAGGGGATAAGAAAATGGAAGTAATGATACTCAATGATGGACATGTAAACACAAGGCCACCTACATAGGTAGCACAGGAGATAAGAAAATAGAAGTAATGATACTCAATGCCGGACATGTAAGCACAAGGCCACCTACATAGGTAGCACAGGGGATAAGAAAATAGAAGCAATGATACTCAATGATGGACATGTAAACTGCAAGATGCATGCAGTCCAAACTCTACTCAGCATAGAGAATGTTGATATCTGTGCAGTAATAGAAAACAGGTTCAAGGCTCCCAAGAGCACCCTAGCACTACCAGGTTACACCTCATACCATGCTTGACAGCCCCAAAACATGGAACTAACTATGAAAGGGGGGTGAGTCTCAATAAATGTCAAGGATACTGTGGTGGCAGGACAGGTATCTTACATCCTTCTAAGTTGGGAACTGCTGATTGAGGGCTCAGTGTCTGTTATTCTAAATGTGTATTAGTTCTGGTTTAAGTACTTGGGCTTCAGGCCAGTTATTTTACATTATGAAGGTTCATGGTCTGCACTCTTGTGGGAGGAGAGGCTGGACTCTGCCCGTCTGAGCTGGGAATTTCTGGCTAAAGGCTTATAGTGCTTACATATTTGAACTGTTTCTTACTGAAATTGGTACACCTTGTTTGCTGTAGCATAGACTAGATCCAGGCCTGCTGAATGTAGCTTTGTTTGTATGCTTGTTTGCTTGTTATTTTCCCGAAACACTAATTCCACCTGAAACACAGCTTTTCAGTGCTTCTGTGGATCCCTAGTGACATCTGCATTGCTTACTGTACTTATTTCCTTGTTTCACTTGAAAGAAAGTTACTGTTTGTCATTTTTGCATTTAAGTTACCTGTAACACATTGCATTTGAGTTATCTGGCACTTTCTCACTAAAGCATGTATATATGCCAGCACTAACAAATTAAAAGCACTACACCCTCACAAACTCACCTTGTGTACCTTGTTCCCCATTGGCCCTTTTTGTTGTCAATTATAAAGGAATGCCCAATACTATTCTAGCATGTCCAAAGGTCAGTTGTCAATCTCCTCTCCGGTCCAGCTGGTGAATCTGGGAATCTTGAGGCAATGTTACAACTGCCTCATGTACAAAGACAACCCTCTCCTCCCCCCAACAAATTCCAACACATGTGAGAGATGCAACCATATAGCCAAACTGGAGGCTAAGCTCCTTCAATTCAGTACTGGCGAAACCTGTCAGGAGGAAAAGGAAACCACAGTCACTACAATTCCAGTCTCACATAGACCTACCATGACAGCAATCCAAACACATAAACACACAAAAACATACTCGGAGTCTCTAAATAAAAATCTGCCTAAGCAGCAGAGACCTCCAAAGCAGACACCCAAGCAACCGCTACCCCAGAACAGAACACGTGCAACACATAGCTCACAAAGCCAGTGTGCCGAACAGTCACAGCCCTTAAGGCTAAACAATACACCTGATACACTTGTAATAGGTGACTCTATCGTCAGGCACACTGATGTGCCGCTCACCAGGCTGAACAAGGAGAAGGTCATGGTGAGATGCCTGCTGGGCGCTATGATCTGCCACATAACACAAGCACACAGATCACTCCAAGACAAGTACAAATATGACTCAGTTATTGTCCATGCCATTGTGAATGACCTGAGACGTATCTCCCTGGACTACATGATAAGAGACATAGAGGAGCTCTCTGAGCATGTGGCCCAGCCTGGTATGACCCTTACCTTGAGTAGCATCTTACCCTCACTAAGAATGATGCCACAATATGAAGACAAGATGATCAATTTCAACAATTGGCTTACGTTTTGGTGTCATTCAAAGGGGATCCAATGCCTGTCAGCCTGGGATGACATGCTCGACAAGCCACAATGCTTTGCTAGGGACAGCTTGCACCTGTCACCCCTGGGCTTTCGGATATTGGCAAAGGCTCTTGCTACCCCCATAGTGCATTTTTTAGGCAAGGCTCAAAAGACAAAACCACCTCCATAAGTATCACAAGGGATAAGAAACTAATAGTAATGCTACTCAACGCCAGCAGTGTAAACCTCAAGATGCATGCAATGGAAACTGTCCTTAGCATGGAGAACATCAATATCTGTGCAGTAACAGAATCCTGGTTCAAGGCTCCTGAGAGCACCCCAGCACAGCCAGGTTATACCTCATACCATGCTTGTCGGCCCCAAAACTTGCACCGAACCAGAACAGGAGGGGGTGTATCAATATTCGTTAAAGATACACACACTTCCAGGTTGGTGGCACAGCACGAAGCATCAGAGACTATCCATGTGCAACTAACAGTGGGTAAAACTGCCTTCCAGTTTATAGCCTGGCACACACCACCCTCCCAAATGCAGGAACCCCACTTGGCCTTCCTGAGAACACTAGAAATATGAAGGTCTCTCCAAACACCATTATATTGGTGGACTTCAACTACCCAAACATAGACTGGGAGCATTACTCTAGCTCCAAAACCCTAGCTCAAAGGTTCCTAGCATTTATACACTCAAATGCTGTGGAACAACTTGTTACCACTCCCACAAGAGGGGGGAAACATACAGGACCTGATCATCACCAATATGGGGACTCTATGCTCCAGACCAGAAGTGTACCCCTCACTGGTAAGATCAGACCATAAACTAATCTCACTGGATATTCACATCCCAATCCCACCCCCTGCCCACAAAACCACAGTGTAAAACTTCTCTACAGCAAATTCCACACCCCTCAAAACCGAGGTGGAATCCTTCAAAGCCCCCGGGCCTGTGGAAAATACGGCCCAGACCACAGAATCCTTTATAAATGCATTCTATGAACACCTTCAGGAATGCAATGATCATGCAATCCCAAATAAAAACAAGACCCAGTCCTCCAAAGGCAGACGTCCTGTCTGGTGGACCACAGCCATAAACAAACTATACAATAGAAGGAGGAAGCTACTACATGATAGAGCAAAATCCCAAAAAGGGGAGGCATCTCTGTTCAGTGTTAGCAAAATACTACGGGCACTCATAAAATCGTCTAAGGCCAGCTTCGAGAGAAGAAATGCACAGGACACTAAGGATAATCACAAGGCTTTCTTTAGTTATGTTAGAAGCCTGGGTGGGAATTCCCAGATATGCTCAGAATTAGTCCAAAATGACAAAAAATACACCGAACCCACAGACATTGCCAACATCCTCGCTGACAGGTTCAGTGCAAACTCCCCCCCTTCCCACCAGAAGGACAAATATCTATCCCAGCAGAGTGCTGCCCCCCCTGACATCTCAGATGCTCAGGTAAGAGCCGCCCTCTCCAAAGCAAATAACACAGCATCAATGGGACCAGATGGTGTCCCGGGCTGCATCCTACATGAACTCCAAGATGAGCTAAACCCAAACATAAAACTACTGTTCAATCTCAGCCTTACCACAGGATATGTACCCAAAGAGTGGCGTACAGCAACAGCGGTCCCTCTACACAAAGGTGGTGCCTCAACGGATCCTGTAAACTATTGCCCCATAAGCCTGACTAGCTTGGTCTGCAAAGCTATGGAAAGGATCATCATGGACCTCATACATAAAGATAATTGGGGACCTACAGACACTGGATCCTACCCAGTTTGGCTTTAAGGGCAGATCCTGCCTCTTAAACCTGGTTGATTTCTTTGAAACAGTCACCAAGGCCATTGACAAGGGGAAGGTGGTCCACACAGCCTACCTGGACCTCGCAAAAGCCTTTGATACAATACCCCACTTGGGCATTATAGATAAGCTCACCAGCTTAAATATAAACCCCTATGTCTCTAGCTAGGTTGCAAACTGGCTCAAGGACAGAACCTACATGGTTAAAATTGCTGGAGCCATGTCAGACTCCAAACCAGTTACAAGTGGCATCTCACAAGGCTCAGTCCTGGGACCTCTCATGTTCGGTATATATTTCTCGGAGGTACAGGCCAACACGGAAGGACTGTGGCTGACCAAGTTCGTGGATGACTGCAAACTGGGCGCTATAATTGACTCTCCAGCCGACACAACCATCCTCCAAAAGGGCCTCATAGAAACAGACAACTGGTGCCAGAGTCATGGCTTCAAGCTAAATGCCACAAAGTGTATAGTCATCCCCTTTGGCAAAAACAAAGTGGCCACAAATGACCACATAGGTGGTAATCCATTAAGTACGGAAGAAGTAATTAGGGACATGGGGACCGAAGTTGATAGCAATCTCTCATTTGACAACCATGTGGCAAAAAAGTGGTTAGAAAAACATTTTATATAGCCCACCTAATCATGACAGGATTCCCATCTAGATCAGGGGAGGTCATCGTGCCTCTTTACTCATCCCTCATCAGGACCATAATTGAGTACAATGCCCCTTTTGGGATGTACCTTACCAGACACCTGCAGCAACTGGAAAGACCACAAAAGTACCTCACCAAGAGGATCAAAGGGCTCAAACAGATGCCATATGCCGCCCGGTTAACATAACTCCATACTCAGTGGCATACCGCCTGCTGAGAGGCGATCTGTGCCAGATGTATAATGCCATGTCCAACCCGGAAGTAATGGACATGCTGCACCTCAGAAAATCCAAATCCCATCGAGCTACGTGCTCGAAAGACTTGAACCTCAGCACTGATACCAATAGGACATGCTGGAGGGACAGATTCATAACCCAGAGGCTCCCTTCACTCTGGAATAAAATCCCAGTCCAAGTTAGGCAGAGTCCCTCATTGACTCTCTTCAAGAGGAATCATGATGAGTGGATGGGGGATCATAGGTGTACCCCGGGTATCACTTCTGTGTCAATGTTAGACAGAGGCACAATATACTAACCTCAGAAAAGGGCATAGCAACATTAATCTAAAATGGGTGGCGAAAGCCAAACACACTCTGGCTTGGCTTATAAATGCCCTAGGGCAGATAGCCTAGTATGAACCTATGAACCTATACCCACACCCCCAGGTTGTTGCCACAGTGTGACGCATCACAGACTATCCACATGCAACTAACAGTGGGTTAAACTGACTTCCAGTTCATAGCCTGCTACAGACCACCCTCCTAAACCCAGGTAACCCACTTGGCCTACTTAAGAATACATGAATATCTGCAGGTGTCTCCAAACAACAATATATTGGGCAGCTTCATTTACCCACACATAGACTGGGAGCATTACTGTAGCTCCAACACCCTAGGTGAAAGGTTCCTAGAATCCATACACTCAATTGCTATGGAACAACTTGTTACCACTCCCACAAGAGGGGAAAACATGCTGCACCTGATCATCACCAACATGTGGACTATATGCTCCAGACCAGAAGTGTATCCCTCGCTGGTAAGATGACACCATAGACTAGTCTCACTGTATATTCACATACCAAACACAGCCCCTGCACAGAAAACCACAGTCAAAAAGTTGTGTAATGCAAATTCCATGTATTCACATGAGGCAGGCTTCACACATGGGAACTATTTAAGGTCACAGGTACATATGTCTATGTGGCACACACATACCTCATGTGTGCATTGACATTACTGATATAATCTATGTCATACAATATTAAGAGCAACACCCAACACACATGGACAAACTGTGACAAAAACACACATGACATTTGTAGGATTCAAACCCCTATCTAACTATGCTATGACACTTGAGACAGACGCATTAGCAGAGCACGCTAGTCACATTACTGGGAGGGCTTTCTTCTCCTGCTATACTTATAGGGTGCTGACATCATCAGTGTTTAGAAAGAGGAATGTGCATCATGTAGTGTGTTCTTCTAGTTGCCAAAAGGGACATTTCCTTCACACAGAATTGTACACACACTACCCCCCCTTACCCAAACACACACTGCACATTTGCAGGATTCAAACCCCTACCTAAATATTTTATGACACTTGAGACAGATGCATTAGCGGAGCATACTAGTCACGTTATTGGGAGGTTTGCCTTCTCCTGCTATACTTATAGGGTGCTGACATCATCAGTGTTTAGAAAGAGGAATGTGCATCATGTAGTGTGTTCTTCTAGTTGCCAAAAGGGACAGTTATTTCACAGAGAATTATAGACACACTAATCTCCCTCACCCAAACCTTAAGCATTTGCAGGATTTAAACTCCTACCTAACTATGTTATGACACTTGAAACAGACACATTAGTGGAGCATGCTATTCACATTACTGGGAGGTTTACCTTCTCCTGCTATACTTATAGGGTTCTGACATCATCAGTGTTTAGAAAGAGGAATGTACATCATGTAGTGTGTTCTTCTAGTTGCCAAAAGGGACATTTTTTTCGCACAGAATTATGCATACACTAACCCTCCTCACCCAAACACACACACACTGAGCATTTGCAGGATTCAAACCCCTACCTAACTATGTTATGACACTTGAAACAGATGCATTAGCGGAGCACACTACTCACATTACTGGGAGGTTACCCTTCTCCTGCTATACTTATAGGGTGCTGACATCATCAGTGTTTAGAAAGAGGAATGTGCATCACGAAGTGTGTTCTTCTAGTTGCCAAAACGGACATTTTTTTCGCACAGAAATGTACATACACTAACTCCCCCTCACCCAAACTAAGCATTTGCAGGATTCAAATCCCTACCTAACTATGCTATGATACTTGAGACAGACGCATTAGCGGAGTACACTATTCACATTACTGGAAGGTTCCCTTCTCCTGCTATACTTATAGGGTGCTGACATCATCAGTGTTCAGAAAGAGGAATGTCATCATGTAGTGTGTTCTTCTAGTTGCCAAAAGGGACTTTTCTTTCACACAGAATTGTACACACACTAGCCCCCTCATCCAAACACACAGAGCATTTGCAGGATTCAAATCCCTACTTAATTGTTATGACATTTGAGACAGACACATTAGTAGGGCACGCTATTCACATTATTGGGTGTTTTTTCTTCTCCTGCTATACTTATAGGGTGCTGACATCATCAGTGTTTAGAAAGAGGAATGTGCATCATGTAGTGTGTTCTTCTAGTTGCCAAAATGGACATTTTTTTCACACAGAATTGTACACACACTAACCCCCCTCACCCAAAAACACACACACACTGAGCATTTGGAGGATTCAAATCCCTACCTAACTATGTTATGACACTTGAGACAGACGCATTAGCAGAGCACACTATTCACATTACTGGGAGGTTTCCCTTCTCCTGCTATACTTATAGGGTGCTGACATCATCAGTGTTTAGAAAGAGGAATGTGCATCATGTAGTGTGTTCTTCTAGTTGCCAAAAGGGACATTTCTTTCACACAGAATTGTACACACACTAACTTCTCTCACCGAAACACACACTGAGCATTTGTAGGATTTAAATCCCTACCTTACTATGTTATAACACTTGAGACAGACGCATTAGCGGAGCACACTATTCCCATTACTGGGAGGTTTCCCTTCTCCTGCTATACTTATAGGGTGCTGACATCATCAGTGTTTAGAAAGAGGAATGTGCATCATGAAGTGTGTTCTTCTAGTTGCCAAAACAGACATTTTTTTGCACAGAAATGTACACACACTAACCCCCCCTCACCCAAACACACTGAGCATTTGCAAGATTCAAACCCCTACTTCATTATGTTATGACACTTGAGACAGACGCATTAGCGGAGGACACTATTCACATTACTGGGAGGTTTCTCTTCTCCTGCTATACTTATAGGGTGCTGACATCATCAGTGTTTAGAAAGAGGAATGTGCATCATGAAGTGTGTTCTTCTAGTTGCCAAAACGGACATTTTTTTCGCACAGAAATGTACACACACTAACCCCGCCTCACCCAAACTAAGCATTTGCAGGATTCAAATCCCTACCTAACTATGTTATGACACTTGAGACAAACGCATTAGCGGAGCACGCTATTCACATTACTGGGAGGTTTCCCTTCTCCTGCTATACTTATAGGGTGCTGACATCATCAGTGTTTAGAAAGAGGAATGTCATCATGTAGTGTGTTCTTCTAGTTGCCAAAAGGGACATTTCTTTCACACTGAATTGTACACACACTAACCCCCCTCATCCAAACACACAGAGGACTTGCAGGATTCAAACCCCTACTTAATTACATTATGACATTTGAGACAGACACATTAGTAGAGCACGCTATTCACATTATTGGGTGTTTTTTCTTCTCCTGCTATACTTATAGGGTGCTGACATCATCAGTGTTTAGAAAGAGGAATGTGCATCATGTAGTGTGTTCTTCTAGTTGCCAAAATGGACATTTTTTTTACACAGAATTGTACACACACACTGAGCATTTGGAGGATTCAAATCCCTACCTAACTATGTTATGACACTTGAGACACGCATTAGCAGAGCACACTATTCACATTAGTGGGAGGTTTCCCTTCTCCTGCTATACTTATAGGGTGCTGACATCATCAGTGTTTAGAAAGAGGAATGTGCATCATGTAGTGTGTTCGTCTAGTTGCCAAAAGGGACATTTTTTCCATACAGAATTGTACACACACTAACCCCCCCCCTCACCCAAACACTGAGCATTTGGAGAATTTAAACCCCTACCTAACTATGTTATAACACTTAAGACAGACGCATTAGCGGAGCACGCTATTCACATTACTGGGAGGTTTTCCTTCTCCTGCTATACTTATAGAGTGCTGACATCATCAGTGTTTAGAAAGTGGAATGTGCATCATGTAGTGTGTTCTTCTAGTTGCCAAAAGGAACATTTCTTTCACACAAAATTGTACACACACTACCCCCCCTCACCCAAACAATGAGTATTTGCAGGATTCAAACCCCTACCTCACTATGTTATGACACTTGAGACAGACGCATTAGCGGAATACACTATTCACATTACTGGGAGGTTTCCCTTCTCCTGCTGTACATATAGGGTGCTGACATCATCAGTGTTTAGAAAGAGGAATGTGCATCATGTAGTGTGTTCTTCTAGTTGTCAAAATGGACATTTCTTTCACATAGAATTGCACACACACTAACCCCCCTCACCCAAAAACACACACACTGTACATTTGCAGGATTCAAACCCCTACCTAGCTATGTTATGACACTTGAGACAGATGCATTAGCAGAGCACGCGATTCACATTACTGGGAAGTGTTCTTCTCCTGCTATACTTATAGGGTGCTGACATCAGTGTTTAGAAAGAGGAATGTGCATCATGTAGTGTGTTCTTCTAGTTGCCAAAAGGGACATTTCTTTCACACAGAATTGCCCACACACTAACCCCCCTCATCCAAAGAACACACTGAGCATTTGCAAGATTTAACCCCCTACCTAACTATGTTATAACATTTGAGACAGACGCATTAGCGGAGCACACTATTCACATTACTGGGAGGGTTTCTTTCTCCTGCTATACTTATAGGGTGCTGACATCATCAGTGTTTAGAAAGAGGAATGTGCATCATGTAGTGTGTTCTTCTAGTTGCCAAAAGGGACATCTCTTTCACACACACTAACCCCCCTCACCCAAACCCACACACTCTGAGCATTTGCAGTATTCAAACCCCGACCTAACTATGTTATGATATTTGAGACAGACGCATTAGCGGAGCACGCTATTCACATTACTAAGCAGTTTTCCTTCTCCTGCTATACTTATAGGGTGCTGACATCATCAGTGTTTAGAAAGAGGAATGTGCATCATGTAGTGTGTTCTTCTAGTTGCCAAAAGGGACATTTCTTGCACAGAGAATTGCACACACACTAGCCACCCTCACCCAAACACACACTAAGCATTTGCAGGATTCAAACCCCTACTTAACTATATTATGACACTTGAGAAAGACGCATTAGTGGAGCACACTATTCAAATTACTGGTTATTTGTTTTTCTCCTGCAGTATTTATAGGGTGCTGACATCATTATTTATATGCATTTATTACTATCTGTCAGTTAGGGGGATAGCATATATATGCATTAACAGCCGCCTACTTCAGGGTCACATATGCACATTAGCACTGCCAGGTTATGTTTTATACCATGCTTCATGACCACAGGACCTGTAACACACAACACAACCAGTTCAGACCACCCGTCCCATATCCAGGAACCACACTTTGTTTCCCTGGGAACAGTGTAGGATATGAAGGTGTTCACATACATCATTACAGTGGTTAACTTCAGGTACAGGTATATTGAGTGGGGGAACTACTCAGGCCTCAACAACATCACCCTACAGCCACTACAATTTGTGAATCCATGTGCTATGGCAGGACCAATCACCACAGCTACAAGGTGGAATACATATTGGACCTGACCATCTGCAACATGGGGACTCTGTTCCACACCAGAGGTAGACCACCATTGTTAATATCTGACCATACCAACTTTCCCTGGACATCCATATCCCATCCCCACCCCCAGGCAAGGAAGTCACTGCAAACAAAGTATTTATCAAAAGCAGACTTTGCACTTGTGAAGACTGGGGTAGAAGACTTCAAAGGACCCATGCTGGGGGATTATACAGGACAGCCTGCATAATCCTTGATAATTGCATTCTATGAGCATCAGGAAGGTTTGCATTGATCATGCTATCCCAAATAAACCCAAGACTCCTCCACAACAGGAGACCTGTCTGGTGTACACCAGCCATATATAAGCTATACAACAGGAGGAGGGCGCTAATACATTACAGAGCAATATCCCACAGAGGGAGGACGTCTCTGAACAGTATTGGCACGACACTTCAATCCCTTAAAATCATCACATCAAAGTGTTGACAGTGAAATTGTCCAGACACTGCAGATAAGGCTCCCCTCAGTCTGTAATTGACACCCAATTACTGTTATAAGTCCTCGCCAACCCTCTTCCAGCAAACACCAGCCACATGGATGTGACATTGCAAATTCAACCCCTGGAATCTCCACTGTGTCCCTGCTTGACGGAGGCACAGCACACTAGCCTTAAACGGTGCCTTCTGTGACCTACTTTACAGAGGCACAGTTGCCTACTATCCTGGGGATGCAGATGCCAAGCATACTCTGGCTGAGCTGTCATTCCCTAGGGCAAACAGCCTAGTATTGACCTCAACACCCATATGTTTAATTGTCAGATGTACAATATTTGTTGCTGATAAACTGTTTGCAGGTCTTTATTGACATAGCTTTCCCTGTTTCTATGAACAACTTGTGTATGTGTGGATTATGTTTGAATATGAGGGGGATCCACTATTTAACTTATGTCTCTGTTGTAATTTAACTGTGTGCACTGGGCAGATTGCTGTATTGTGGGAGGTTCCTGGATTAACACATACAAATACCAGATATGTGATGCCAACTGCTAAACTGAGACATGGCCTAAGTGTGTGAGCATGCCCAGTTCAGGCTTTCCATGGCTTATTGCCTGACATATGTCTCATTTATCAAAGTGTGCGAGCATGCCCAGTGTGAGCTTTCCATATGTTGAAATCTGCAGTCCACCACATTTGTGGTTGTGTGTGAACTTCAACAATATTTCACATTTATAGTTGTGTGTTGGGAGTCATGTTGTGTACTTACTGCCCAACTGCTTTGTGTCTGAACCCAACAGGGATTATACTGTGCCTACATGGTTTCCATGGGATAGTTTGCATACAGTTGTCAACATCCTTTCATACTGACCAAACACTGTAATATCGTATAGTGTACTAGTTCAGTACTTTCACTGTGGTGGACAGTATACTGGTTTTCAGTCCTATCACTGCTTTAAATATTCATAGTGAGCACACCAGACTGGTTAAGGGCCAGTTGTGCACATATGACCATGTTGCATTTTGTTCAGATATGGACTACTTAAACCAGGCTTGTCCAACATTGGTAGTGTATTCCGCAACTTGGGTGGACATTGACAAACACTAGCTATGTGCCCTAGACCATTTATAATGCTAGTCAGAGAGTGTGTTTGTCCTTCAACACACATTGTAACTGGAGTTTGCCATGACATATTTCAAGGTTAGTATACTGTGTCTCTGTCTACCTGTGACATAACAGTGATACCCAGGGTAAGCCTACCATCTCCCATCCACTCATCAAGATTCCTCTTGAGGAGAGTCAATGAGTTGAGCCATGAATTATATGTTTATCGTTTTAGATGTTAAAAATCTGTTTACATCAATACCCAATACAGAAGGGATTGAGTATATAAGAGAGCTTCTAAGTAAGGAGACCACCTTCAGTAATGACAGAACCATCTTGGTTTGCCAACTATTAGATCTTATTCTAAATAATAATGTGTTTTTGTTTGGTGATAGGTATTATGCACAGAAATGGGGGGTGGCTATGGGCACCCCCTGTGCTAATACCTACGCTAATCTGGTTGTTCTATGGTGGGAGAAGCTGTACTTATTTAAACATGAAAACTTTAAACATATTAAATTGTATAGACGCTTTGTAGACGATATCATCATCATTTGGGAAGGTGCCTTGTCACTGTTTGAAGCTTTTTGGAATTACTTAGAAACTACCAGTAGCTTTCTGAGATTCACCCAGGAGTCTTCTAGTACTCACATCAATTTTCTTGATGTGACACTTAGTTTTACTTCTGATGGAGGAATTGTTTCTTCATTATACAGAAAACCCATGTGGCGAAATTCGCTACTTTACTTTGATAGCATGCACCCCAGACATGTGTTCCAGGGGATAATAAAGAGTCAATTCCTTAGGATTTTGAAAATATGCAGTGAAGAGAAAGATTTAATTAGGGAGGCACAAATATTAGAAGACCTATTTTTAGATAGAGGGTATGATCCTGTAATGGTCAGCAACATTAAATTTGACACATTGAGACAAAGAATATCTGTGGAACCACCTAGATTAGGAACAACAAAAAACTATGCTGTTTACTGTCACAACAAAGCAAAGTCCTCTTACAGTAATTCTGTAAGATATGTGACAACTTACACTAGTGATATTAATAGAATACAAGAGGTCATTAGAAACAATTGGCGTATATTGATTACAGATGCAAGTACAGGAGATCTGCTAGGCAAGAATCCAGTTTTTCTGTATAAGAATAGTAAAAATCTAAAGAGGATCTTGTGTGGTGACTTACATACTGCAATTGATGGCACCAGAATGACCTCTAGCAAACTCACCTCACACAAACTAGGTACGTTCCCATGTTATTGTTGTAACAGATGTAGCTACATCACAAAGGAACAACCATTTGAACATCCAACAATGGAATATGTATTCACACCTCATTTTTTTGCTAATTGCAACACTAGCAATGTTATATACCTTGCTACCTGCATTAAATGCAGTGCGTTTTACGTAGGTTTAACTAAAAGGAAATTACAGGAGCGTATCTATAACCATCTATATGACATTAAGAGGAAAATAGATACAAATGCATTAGCCAAACATGTTATTGACTTTCCATCACACTCTTTCACTTTTAGAGTGTTGCAAATAGTTGCTGCTAACGTTAGGGAAGGCAACAAGGAAAATAATCTGGCTTTGAATGAATTACATTGGATACTGAAATTAGGAGCCCATTTGACACCAGGGTTTAATAGCTCAGTCTCCTTAAAACCGGCCTTGTTATCCAGATAGATAATCCCCTTTTTCATATTATTGAAGCAGGTAGTGACAGATACATTTAGATATATTTGATGGGTTTTATACTTAATACATGGTCTGTCCTATTTTTACAGTTTACCATGTGTCATTTTATGACTCAATATTTAATTATATATATCTTTTTGAGGCACTTGACATTGATATTCCATTTGGAATCATAGTACTAAGCATGTAGCTATATATATATACATATTTTAGTCTGAGTTTTTTATAATATATAAAAAATATATTCTTGATAGTATTATCATTAGAAACATAGATATGTTTCTAATTATATACTTATTTTATTTATAGTAAAAATCTTCCTCATTATTTCAAGACAACAACTTAATAGCAGACAGTTCCAGATATTTTGCCTGGTCTCATTTCTGTATACACACTGTCTTTGATAGTGAGTTTTGATAACATATTTTTGACAGTGAGATTTAGGTAATATTCTTAGGATAAATATTTTTACATTTTTTTGCACTTTGAATCGATGTGTTTATAGATGGGGACATAATGACTATGCTGATTAAGCTATGTGATATACTTGATAGAACATATGTATTTTCAGCTACGTATTTTTTAAAGTATTTAAGATTAAGGTATGCCTGTAAGCATGAGTCTACTTCTATTGTGAGGATTTATGCTTAGTGCTCTGAACTAACATGTTTGAGATTCATCTGTACATATGGGGGCATTGACTATAAAATGTCTAGGGAAATGCGACAATATTTAAGTCTTATTTACGTCCTATATTCTTTATTTTCTGTTGAAGCTAATGTATATTTCTTTAGTTTGGCCTTAGCTTTTGCTATATTATATACTAAAATTGGTGTTTTTTCAAAAATGTATACAAGCCTATTTTAAATTTGATATTTGCACTAATCACTTCATACTTTTATTGATTATTTGGCTTTTGTCAAAAAGATATAAGTTTTATATTATTAATAAATTTTTTTGGTCTGTAAAGTTCTTAGTAGGATTTATATAGCTCTCATATGTCCCTTATGGTTTCATAGATAGATAGGCTTGTCGCAATGATTTTTCCACCAAATGCAGACAACTTATTATGTGCATCCTTTGAGAAATCTAGCATAAGGAAAGCCGTGCTTTAACTATTTAACAAGGAAATTACTGCATTCTACTCTTATTATTATAAGGTAATACAAATGATTGCTATATATATAGATATATGTTTGCATCACAAATTTACGCAGGCAGTTTTGGTCCTGTCTTCTTATGCTTTGCACTTTTGCACAGTTAGAAAAACCTTCAAGGTGCAATGTAAACGTTTGTTTAGTGCTTAATAATGTGTACTTGATTGATTTTAAAAACAAATTATCCAATTAAATTCCCGCGCATTGTTGTATAAATATTGGTACCTTTGTATTACTCAATGATATCTGATGAAGCGTGGGTTCACCACGTGAAAGCGCTTATTCTCTGTCTTCAATAAAGGATTGTCTTGCTTTTACTACGGAGTTTTACCTTTTTGCCTGACTGAAGAGTTCTGCAGTTTTGTGGACTATTTTGCTGCTCATTCCTGGTGGTTGGTTCAACACATTTGTTTCTACTATGTGTGGATTATGTTTGAATATGAGGGGGATCCACTATTTAACTTATGTCTCTGTTGTAATTTAACTGTGTGCACTGGGCAGATTGCTGTATTGTGGGAGGTTCCTGGATTAACACATACAAATACCAGATATGTGATGCCAACTGCTAAACTGAGACATGGCCTAAGTGTGTGAGCATGCCCAGTTCAGGCTTTCCATGGCTTATTGCCTGACATATGTCTCATTTATCAAAGTGTGCGAGCATGCCCAGTGTGAGTTTTCCATATGTTGAAATCTGCAGTCCACCACATTTGTGGTTGTGTGTGAACTTCAACAATATTTCACATTTATAGTTGTGTGTTGGGAGTCATGTTGTGTACTTACTGCCCAACTGCTTTGTGTCTGAACCCAACAGGGATTATACTGTGCCTACATGGTTTCCATGGGATAGTTTGCATACAGTTGTCAACATCCTTTCATACTGACCAAACACTGTAATATCGTATAGTGTACTGGTTCAGTACTTTCACTGTGGTGGACAGTATACTGGTTTTCAGTCCTATCACTGCTTTAAATATTCATAGTGAGCACACCAGACTGGTTAAGGGCCAGTTGTGCAAATATGACCATGTTGCATTTTGTTCAGATATGGACTACTTAAACCAGGCTTGTCCAACATTGGTAGTGTATTCCGCAACTTGGGTGGACATTGACAAACACTAGCTATGTGCCCTAGACCATTTATAATGCTAGTCAGAGAGTGTGTTTGTCCTTCAACACACATTGTAACTGGAGTTTGCCATGACATATTTCAAGGTTAGTATACTGTGTCTCTGTCTACCCGTGACATAACAGTGATACCCAGGGTAAGCCTACCATCTCCCATCCACTCATCAAGATTCCTCTTGAGGAGAGTCAATGAGGGACTCTCTGGCTAACCTGTACTGGGAGTTTACTCAAGAGTGGAGGGAGCTTCTGGGTTATGGATCAATCACTACAGCATGTCCTATTTACGTCAGTGCTGGGGTTCAGGTCTCCCATGTGCATAGCTCACTGGCATTCAGATTTTACAAGGTGCAGCATGTTCATTGATTCCAGCTTGGACATGGCTTTATACATCAGGTACAGATTGCCTCTGGCCAGGCAGTATGGCACTGTGTGGAGCTGCAGTTTGTTTAATCAGGCAACACATGGCATCTGTTCGAGCTCTTTGATCCTCCTGGTGAGGTACTTTTGGGGTCTTTCCAGTTGCTGGAGGTGTCTGCTGAGGTACATCCCACAGGGGCCATTGTACTCAATTGTGAGGCTGATGAAGGATGACTGAAGAGGCACGATGACCTCCCCTGATCTAGATGTGACTACCTTCATGATTAGGTAGGTATATGGTATGTTTCTGTAACCACTACAGCCACATGGTTGTCAAATGCAAGATATCTATCAACTTGTGTCCCCAGGTCTCTTATTACTTCTAAAGTACTTAATGGGTTAACACCTATGTGGTAATTGGTGGGCACTTACTGTTTATCCACAGGGATGACTATACACTTTTCTGCATTTAGCTTGATGACATGGCTCTGGCACCAGTTGTCTGTTTCTATGTGGCCCTTTGTAGGATGCTTGTGTCAGCTGGAGGGTCAGATATGGTGCCCAGTTTGTAGTCATCTGCAAACTTGTTCAGACACAGTCCTTCCATGTTGGCCTGTACCTATGGGAAATATATACCAAACAAGGGAGGTCCCAGGACTGAGCCTTGTGGGATGCCAGTTGTAGCTGGTTTGTAGTCTGACATGGCTGCAGCATTTCTGACCATGTCAGTTCTGTCCTTGAGCTGGTTTGCAACCCATCTACTGACATAGGGGTTTATATTTAAGCTGGTGAGCTTATCTATAATGAACACGTGGGGTATTGTATGGAAGGCTTTTGCAAGGTCCAGATAGGCTGTGTGGACCACATTCCCCTCATCAATGGCCTTGATCACTGTTTCAAATGAGTCAAACATGTTTAAGGGGCGGTATCTGCCCTTAAGAAAGCCACGCTGGATAGAGTCCAGTGTCTGTAGGTCCCCAATATCTTTATTTCTGAGGTCTATGATGATCCTTTCCATAGCTTTGCAGACCAAGCTTGTCAGGATTCTGGGGTGATAGTTTGCAGTATCCATTCAGGCACCACCTTTGTGGAGAGGGACCACTGTTGCTGTACACTGCTCTTTGGGTACATATCCTGTGGTAAGGCTGAAATTGAGCAGTAGTGTTATTTGGCGTTCCATTCTTCTTAGAGTTCATGTTGGACACAGCCCAGGACACCATCTTGTACCATTGATGCTGTGTGTTTTGCTTTGAAGGTGCTGGCTGTTACCTCAGCATCTGCAATGTCAGGGGGCCAGCACTCTGCTGGAATAGATATTTGGCATTTTGGTGGGGGGGGGGGAGTTTGCACTGAACTTGTCAGGTTGGATGTTGGCAATGTGTGTGGGTTTGGTGTATTGTTTGTAATATTTGAGTAATTCAGAGCATATGTGTGAATTCCCACCAAGGTTCCCACCATCAGTTAAGAAAGCCTTGTGATTATCCTTAGTGTCCTGTACAATTTGTATCTTCATAGGTTCATAGGTTCATACTAGGCTATCTGCCATAGGGCATTTATAAGCCAAGCCAGAGTGTGTGTGGCTTTCGCCACCCCTTGCTATGTGAATATTATGCCCATTTAGGATTTACTTTACTGTGCCTCTGTCTAGACGTGACACAGTGATGACCCCCAGTATAAATCTATGATCTCCCATCCACTCGTCAAGATTCCTGTTGAAGAGAGTCAGTGAGGAGCTCTGCCTAACATGGACTGGGATTCTGTTCCAGAGTGTAGGGAGCCTCTGGGTTATGAATCTGTCCCTCCAGCACATCCTATTTATTTATGCGTTGATGTTGTATTTGGATTTTCTGAGGTGGAGCATGTCCATTAATTCTGGATTGGACATGGCCTTGTACATCGGGCATACATCGCCTCTGAGTAGGCAGCATGTGACTGCATACAGCTGGGGTGTCTTCAGCCGGGCAGCATATGACAAATGTTTGAGCCCCTTTATCCTCTTGGTGAGGCACTTTTGAGGTCTTTCTAACTGCTGCAGGTGTCGGGTAAGGTACATCCCAAATGGGGCATTGTACTCAATTATGGGCCTGATAAGAGAAGAGTATAGGGGCACAATGACCTCTCTTGATGTAGATGTGACTCCTTTCATGATAAGATGGCCAATATAGAAGGTCTTCCTAGCCACATTGGCAATGTGAGTGTCACATGAGAGGTTACTGTCCACTTGTGTCCCTAGGTCCCTGATTACTTCTTCCATATGTAATGGATTACCACCTATGTGGTAATTTGTGAGTACCTTGGTATTTGGAGAGACATTCATACTCTCCAGTGTCTTCAGGAAGGCTGAGTGGGGTTCCTGGGTTTGAGAGGGTGGTCTGTAGCATGCTACAAACTGTACAGCAGTTTTGCCTACGGTTAGTTGCACATGGATGGTCTCCGATGCTTTGTGCATTGTCAGTAACCTGGAGGTGTGGGTATCTTTGATGAATATGGATACTCCCCCTCCTTTTGTGGTTTGGTCCAGGTTTTGGGGCTGAAAAGCATGATATGAGGTATAACCTGGTAGTGCTGGGGTGCTCTCAGGAGCCTTGATGCAGGTTTCTGTCACTGCACAGACATCGATGTTCTCCATACTGGGGAGGGCCTCGAGAGCGTGCATCTTGAGGTTTAGACTTCTGACGTTGAGCAGCATTACCCTTATGTTTTTTCCACTTATGTTTTCTAGGGAGGTGGGTTTGTCTTTTCAGCCTTGCCTACAAAAGGCACTATGGAGGTGGCAAGAGCCTTAGCCAATATCCAGATGCCCAGGGGTGACAGGTGCAAGAGCGAGCAAAGCAGTGTGGCTTGTCAAGCATGTCATCCCAAGCAGACAGACATTGGATCCCCTTGGAATGACACCAGTAATTGAGCCAATTGTTAAAGCTGATTATTCTGTGTTTGTACTGTGGCATCATTCTTGGTGAGGGTAGGATTCTGCTTAGGGTCAGGGTCATACCGGCCTTGGCTACATAATTGGAGAGCTCCTCTATGTCTCTTTTCATGTAGTCCAGGGAGGTACGTCTCAGGTCATTTACACCAGCATGGACAATGACTGAGTCATATTTGTACTTGCTTTGGAGTGACCTGCGTGTTTGTGTTATGTGGCGGATTGTAGCGGCCTACAGGTGGCTTACTGTAACCTTTTCCTTGTTCAGTCTGGTGAGCAGGACATCAGTGTGTCTGACTATGGAGTCACCTATTACAAGTGTATCAGGCATGTTGTTTGTCCTTAAGGGCTGTGACTATTTGGCGCACTGACTTTGTGTATTATGTGTTGCATGTGCTATGTTTAGAGGTAGTGGTTGCTTGGGTGTCTGCTTTGGAGGCCTCTGTTGATTTGGTGGATTTTTAATTAGAGCCTCTGGGAATGTTTTTGTGCATTTATGTCTTTGGTTTGCAGTTGTGATAGATCTATGTGAGTCTGGGTTTGTGGTGTGTGTGGTTACCTTCTCCTCCTGACTAGTTTTGACAGTACTGAGTTGAGAGAGCTCAGCCTCCAGTTTGGATAAATGGTTGCATCTCTCACATATATTTGTATTTCTTGGGGGGAGAAGGGGGTTGTCTGTGTATATGGGGCAGGTGTAACATTGCCTCAAGATTCACCGATTCAACATGTTGTAGCTGGCCTTAGTGGATTTTATGTGTGGCCATATTTTATTGCCATAATACTGATAAGAGATTACTTCCCTTTTTGGGATTTGCTCTATCATGTAGTAGCTTCCTCCTTCTCTTGCATGGTTTGGTAATGGCTGGGGTCCACCAGGCCAGATGCCTGCGTGTATGGAATTGGGTCTTGGTTTTATTTGGGATTGCATAATCCATGCATTCCTGAAAGTGTTCATAGAATGCATTTATAAAGGGTTTTGAGGTGTAGCCCATATTTTCCACAGGCACAGGGCCTTTAATGGATTCCACATCAGTTTGGAGGAGTGCAACATTTGCTTTACACATGTTTTTCACTGTGGTTTTCTGCCCAGGGACTGGGGTCAGGATGTGAATATCCAGTGTGATTACTCTATGGTCTGATCTTACCAGTGAGGGATACACTTCTCATCTGGCTATAGAGTACCCATGTTGCTGATTATCACATCCAGTATGTTTACCCCTCTTGTGGGAGTGGTAAGTTGATCCTGAGCATTTTGGTTTATGAATTCTAGGAACCTTTGGCCTAGGGTGTTGGAGCTAGAATAATGCTCCCAGTCTATGTTTGAGTTTTTCAGTCGCCCAATATAATGTTGTTTGGAGAGCTTGATATTTTCATGTGTTCCCACGTAGGCCAAGTGCAGTTCCTGGCATTAGGAGGGTAGTCTGTAGCAGGCTACAAACTGGGAGGCAGTTTTAGCCACTGTTACTTGACCGTGGATAGTCCATGCTGCTTCTTTTGTGGTACCAACATGGGGGTGTGGTTATCCTTGACAATTATTGCTAGTCACCCTCCTTTTGTAGTTTGTTCCATGTTTTGGGGCTGTAAAGCACGGTATGAGGTGTAACCTGGTAGTGTTAGGGTGCTCTTGTGAGCCTTGACCCAGTTTTCTGTTACAGAACAGATATCAACATTCTCCATGTTGAGAGGAGTTTAGACGGCATGCATCTTGCAGTTTAGACTTCTGGCATTGGGTAGCATTACGTCTAGGTTCTTATCCCTTGTGAAACCTATGGAGGTGGGTTTGTGTTTTGAGCCTTACCTATTCAAGGCACGGTGGGGGTGACAACAGCCTTTGCCAGTATCCAAAAGGCCAGGAGTGATAGGTGCTCACCATCCCTAGCCGGTGGAGCATCGTGTCTTGCTCGGCATGTCATCCCAGGCTGGCACACATTGGATCCCCTTTGACTAACAGCAATACTTAAGCCAATTATTGTAATTGATCATCTCGTCTTCATATTGTGGCATCATGCTTGGTGAGGGTAGGATGTTAGTCAGGGTCATCAAGTTTGCATATACTACATGGTGTTACATTGCTTAACACATGGCAATCATGCCTCAGGTGGTGCTGCAGGGCTGTCTATGTTGGATGCACATACTACACTCCCTGTACATGTTTGAAAGCAGGTTATGTCAACTTAGGCATCCCTTTTACTATATGTGTGAGTTAGAGAGAGGTATCATTTCCAGGGTTTCTACTGAGCCAGTGTATGTGCTGTGCGTTGCCGCTTTGCCAAGACCAAGGCATACTGGGCACGCCTCCTTCTGCCTACTGGGGCAGGCTCAGGTTGTTCCTCCTCCGAGTCACGCTCTGCCTGTGATGGCATTGGCAATGGTGGGGGGCTGTTTGGCCCAGCCCTATGGTGGTCCTGCTGCAGCTGTTTTCACAGAATCATATTATGTAGAATAGCACATACCATGACAATTTGGGTACATGTAGTTGGTGAGTACTGCAAGGCTCCACCAGATGTGTCCAGGCACTGGAACCATGACTTGAGCAGCCCAAACACATGCTTGATTACATTTCGTGTTTGTGCGTGTGCCTCATTATGGCGTTCTTGTTCAGGTGTATGTGCATTTCTGATGGGTGTCATCAGCCACGGCTCCAGTGCATAGCCAGCATCCCCCACTAAGTGACCATGTGGGATGTCCCCAATGGCAAATGTCTGGTACAGCTGCGTTAAATGCCAGATATGGGAATTATGGTAGCTTCCAGGGCAGCCAGCACACACATTCATTATTATGCCCTGGGCATCACACATGACCTGGCAGTTGATGGAGGGGAAGCCCTTGCGGTTAATGTAGGCCCTACCCCACTCACCAGCTGGTGCTTTAATGCGTATATGCATGCAGTCTATTGCACCCACTACCTCAGGGTATTCTGCTATTTGCTGGAAGAGATGCATATTGCTGGCCAATACCTCACGGGAATTGGGGAAATATACATGATCACCGACATGTGCTGACATGGCATCCAGGAACTGGTGCAGTACCCTGGATGCTGATGCCTGTGATATCCCTATTATATCACCAGTTGGTCTCTGGAAGGTACCTATTGCTAGTATTCTTAGGCCAACACATACCTTGGTTTCCACTGGGATGGGTTCCCCCCCCTGTTGGTTCTGTGTGTGAGGCATGGCCTGCACAGCTCAACAATTTGCTGTAGGAAGTCTCTGTCCACTCTATAGCGCTCCACTATCTCCAGCTCATGTAACCCCTGGTAGGTGACCCTGGGCCTGTACACTCTTCTCCGTCTCCTTACTGTGGGTTGTCCGGCAGCATTTGCATAGTCACCACCCTCAGCAAGTTGCATATGTCTCCTTATAACAGCTATGGCAGCCCCTAGCATTTTTGGTCTGAGTGAAGCTTTTTCAGTTTTCACTTCTAATAGCTTACTCCTCTGTTGCAGTGTCTCTTGAGAAAACATACTGCACTGTTGTTTGCAGAGTTTTAAGTGCTGGGCTGGGCTACTGTTCTGCCTGTGTAATTGCCTGCTTCTGATTGTTTTCACCTGCTAGCTCTGCCAGTAATCCCTGCTAGCTTCCTGCTATTTCTCATGCTTCCTTTTTCCCTTCTGTTTCCTCAGGGGGAAGCGAAACGCATACCAGCCAAAACACTCTCACAGCAGCTAACACGCACGCACACATGCTTAGACGGACTGGAATCTGCTTATTCGGGTTAAAACGCGCGCACACCAGCGCAAACAAGTTTACAGGTGTTTAAACAGGCTCCTACATGCTTACTCTGCCTTAAACACGTGCACTCATGCTTACACGTGCGCACTCTCTCTTACCCGTGCCTACCAGTGCACACACGCACACATGCATGCCCTGCAAGAAACTTTGGTGTTATCCATAGTGTACACCTTCCATTTCTTGGCTTTCCCATGCCTACTTGTTGACACTCCTCTTTCCATGATGTGTGACTGACACCTTTTACATGCCACTGTGCTCCAATGAGCTGCATTTCTTTCATACATTCCCCCCTGTGATGTCAGCTATCTCCTACTCTGTTACTCCCCCTTATCCTACTCCTACACTGCACGGAATGTGCTCATTTCCTATGTGACAGTACGATTCACTATCCTACCACTCATTTACATAGGATTGCCTACTAATGCTTAGTTACATGTCTTACACTCAGCTTCCCCCCTTAGCAACCCCTACTCGGTGGCCATGTTGTTTTCAGCCTGTTATTCCCTTACATTGTAAATGCATGCTTTGTGTTTTTTTTATTTTATTTTTGCATCGGGGTACGTTGCCAGTGGCCACATATTTGGCCATTGGCATGCTGCCTGGGACATTTGCAACCTTTATTTGGAGCTGACAAGGCTCCATTGTGTAATTTGCAGAATGGTACTCAGTTATCAACTGAGTACATTTCTGCAGATAACATGGCTCTTACACGGGCAGGTTTCTGCTTCCTGGATTGCAAAATTACCTCATTTGCATTACTTTCAGCTGCAAGTGAGGTAATTAGCATATCCACACCCTGTCCGTGTAAGAGCCGTTTTAGGTGCTCTCTTACACGCACATACAGGCTGTTCCTGGATCGCGATGGCTGCATGGAGTCTTACACTACTCTTAGACTCCATGCAAGCCATCATGAATCTTGCCCAGTGTATTGGTATACATGTTAAATTTACATCCCTTCCCCCATCAGTGTGACATTCGAGCTGGTCCTGCCCTACTTAGTAGCTGTATGTACTTTAAATCAAATTAATAATGATGTGGTACCTCTTATTTAACCATATTATTAAGTCTGAGATTTTATCCAAGACAATATACTACATGGCTGGAAATACATAAACTTTACACCATTTGTTATTGCATGATGTATGTGCTCTGTAACCTTTATGGGTATCTACTTTACTTTAGCTGTTAATGCAGCGTTTAGTTATTTGTTAGTGAATCATTTTTCCAGGGACTTAGAAGATAATTCTGGTCTAATTATGATTTGCTTCTTTTGTCCAGTCTCTCTTTTTTCTTCTTTGTTGGTCCCAGTAGTACTCCTAATGGTCCAGCTAAAGATGCTTGCTGACTACCTGCACACTACAATACAAAAGGCCCTCTTTTTCTCTTTTCTCACAGGACACACCCTCTGTAGTTATGTACGCCCCTTCTATATGCATACAATTGTTCACTTCACCTACATTCCTAAAACACTATCACTCAGGGACAGGAACGTTTTTAATGGCGTATTGCTGGACGCCTTTGTTTTGTTGAGAGAACATCATTGCACACCACACTGTCCAAGTAGCTTTTATGTACATTTGTTTACCGGGAATATCCGACTTGGCAGGTACCCATTTTCAGTGGAGCCCAGGGAGAAAAGCTCCACATAACATACAAATGAAAATACAATAAAAATTATGATAACTAAAGCTTTTAAAAAGAATGAGTATTTACAATAGCCGTGGTAGATGTCATGGAATCTGCAATGCTAAGATAAATAAATTCAGCATACATGGCTAAGAGAACTTAGGTTCATAGTTTCATAGGTAGGTACTAGGCTATCTGCCTGAAGGCATTTATAAGCCTAGCCAGAATGTGTTGGCTTTCACCGCCCCCTTAGATTAGTTCCCTGTGCCTCTGTCCAGCAGAGCCACTGAAGTGATCCCCGGGGTAAACTTTCTGTTTCCCATCCACTCATCAAGGTTTTGCTTGAAGAGTGCTAGTGAGGAGCTCTGCCTAATGTAGATTAGAATCTTGTTGTCAGGCAGAGGTCACCTCTGAGCAGACGGTATGCAACTGAGTACAGCTGGAGTTTCTTCAGTCGAGCTGCATGGGGCATCTGTTTGAGACCAGTGATCCTCTTGGTGAGGTACTTGTGTGGTCTTTCCAGCTGTTGCAGGTGTCTTGTAAGGTATATCCCAAATAGGGCTTTGTACTCTATGATGGGTTTTATGAGTGATGAGTAGACAATGACCTCTTTTGATCTGGATGCAAACCCTTTTGTGATTAGGTGGACCACATAGAAGGATTTTCTAACCACTTTGGCAATGTGATTATCAAAGGAGAGATTACTATCTACTTGGGTCCCCAGATCCCTTATTATGTTTTCCATATTTAGGGGACTGCCAACTATGTGGTAGTTTGTGGGTACTTTGTTATTTCCAAAGGGAATAACTATGCACTTTTTGGCATTTAGCTTGAGGCCATGATTTTGACACCAGGTATCCATCTCAGTGAGACCCTTTTGGAGGATGTCTGTGTCAGCTGGTGAGTCAATTATAGCCACTAGTTTGCAGTTGTCTGCGAACTTGGTCAGCCATAGTCCTCCTGTGCTTGTCTGTACTTCTGAGAAGTATATGCCAAACAGGAGTGGTCCTAGGACTGAGCCCTGTGGAACACCACTTGTAACCGGTTTAGAATCAGACCAAGCTCTCGCAACTCTCACCATGTGGTTCTTTTTGTGAGGCAATTGGCACCCCATCTTGTGACATAGGGGTTTATGTTCAGGCTGGTGAGCTTGTCTATAATACCAGAATGGGGAATGGTGTTGAAGGCTTTTGCGAGGTCTAGGTCGGCTGTGTGTACCACCTTTTCCTCATCTATAGCCTTGGTAACTGTCTCAAAGAAGTCCACCAGATTTAGTAGGCATGATCTGCCCTTAACAAAGCCAAACTGGGTAGGGTCCAGTGTTTGGAGGTTCCCAATGTTTCTGTTAATGAGTTCCACGGTGGTGCGCTCCATAGCCTTGCAGATCAAGCTAGTCAGGCTTATAGGGCGATAGTTTCCGGGGTCTGTTGTGGCTCCACCTTTGTGGAGCGGAATAACCATTGCTGTGCACCACTCTATGGGTACTTAGCCTGTGGAGAGGCTGAGTTTGAACAGTGTGTTTAGGTGAGGGTTTAGTTAGTCTTTAAGCTTGTGTAGGATGCAGCCTGGGACACCATCCAGACCCATTGATGCTGTGTTTTTGGCTTTGGAGAGGGCTTTTTTAACCTGAGTGTTTGTGATTTCAGGGACTCTACATTCTTCTGGTATGGTTATGGGCCCTTTTGGGGGTGAGAGGTGGGTGAAGTTTGCACTGAACCTGTCTGCCAGGATGTTGGCAATATTATTCGGTTCAGTTTATTTTGTGCTATTCTGCACTAACTCCGAGCAGATCTGAGCATTGCCACTTAGATTCTTGACATAGCTAAAGAATGCCTTGTGGTTATCTTTGGAGTTCTTGGCAAGTTTTCTTTCAAAGCTCGCCTTGGATGATTTTATGAGGGATCGTAGTTTCTTGCTGATACTAATCAGGGATGTCTTCCCTTCTTGAGATTTTACTCTTTTCTGTACTAGTTTCCTCCTTCTATTGTATAGCTTGTTTATGGCAGGGGTCCACGAGAGTAGTTTCCTTTTCTTAGAGGAGTGAGTCTTGGTTTTGCTTGGGATAGCACAATCCATGCATTCTTGTAGGTGCCCGTAGAATGCATTAGTAAAGGATTTTGCAGCTTGGACAGTGTTATCCTTTAGCATGGGGGCTTTGAAACTTTCTACCTCTGTCTTAAATAATGTGAAGTTTGCTTTTGAAAAGTTTTTCACGGTGGTTTCCTTGTCCTGAGATGGGGATGGAATGTGGATATCCAAAGTGATTTGTTTATGGTCAGATCTAACCAGCGAGGGGTTGATCTCCGGTGTGGAACACCGGTCGCCCATGTTGGTGATGACCAGGTCCAATATGTTGTCACCTCTGGTGGGAGTGTTGACCAGTTGTTCCAGGGCATTTGAGTTTATAAACTCTAGGAAATGTTGGGGAAGCAAGTTTGTACTTGAGTAGTTTTCCCAGTTAACATTTGGGTAGTTGAAATCACCCAATATTAGGGTGTTTGGTAGGACCTTTATGTTACCCAGTGTTTCCAGAAATGCAGAATGGTGGTCCTGGGACATGGTGGGTGATCTGTAGGAAGCTACAATTTGAATTGCAGTTTTGCCCATTGTTAGTTGCACGTGGATAATCTCTGAAGCATCGTGCTGTGCCACTAACCTGGAGGTGTGGGTATCCTTGATGCATATGGATACTCCCCTGCCTTTTTTATTTTGGTCCGGGTTCTGTGGCCGAAATGTATGGTATGAGTTGTAGCCTGGTAGTGCTGGGGTGCTCTCTGGAGCCTTAAACCAGGTTTCTGTTACTGCACATATATCGATTTTATCCATACTGAGGAGTGCCTTGAGTGCATGCATTTTGAGGTTTAGACTTCTGGCATTGAGTAGTATTACCCGCAGATTTTTGTTACTTGTGCTATTTACGGTGGTGGTTTTGTCTTTTGAGCCTTACCTAAAAAGGCACTATGGGGGTGGCAAGACCCTTGACCAGTATTCAAAAGCCTAAGGGTGACAGGTGCAAGCCATCTCTAGCGAAGCAGCGTGGCTTGTCGAGCATGTCATCCCAGGCAGACAGACACTGGATCCCCTTTGAATGACACCAGAAACTTAGCCAATTGTTGAAATTGATAATTTTTTTCTTTATACCGTGGTATCATTCTTGGTGAGGGTAGGATGCTACTCAGGTTCAGGGTCATACCAGCCTGGGCTACATGATCAGAGAGCTCTTCCATGTCTCTTTTCATGTAGTCCAGGGAGGTATGGCTCAGGTCATTCTCACCAACATGGACAATGACAGAGTCATATTTGTACTTGTTCTGGAGTGACCTGAGTGCTTGTGTTGTGTGGCGGATCCTGGCACCCGACAGGCAGCTAACAGTAACCTTCTCCTTATTCCACCTAGTGAGTGGGACGTCAGTGTGCCTGACTATAGAGTCACCTATTACTAGTATGTTGGGTATGTTATTTTGCCTTGAGGGCTGTGATTGCATGACACACTGGTTTTGTGAAGTATGTATTTCATGGTTTGTGTTGGGGGGTGGAGGTTGCTTGGATGTCTGCTTTGGAGGGCTCTGTTGCTTTTGCAGATTTTTATTTAGAGCGTCTGTGTATGTTTTCATGTATTTACGTGTGTTTTTTGCCGGTGCTGGTTTAATGGGTGTATGTAAGACTGGTGGTGTGATGCCAGTATTTCCCTTCTCCTCTTGACTGTCTCATCCAGTCTTGGAATGAGAGAGCTTAGCCTCCAGATTGGCTGTATAATTGCATCTCTCGCATGTATTAATGTTTGGTGGTAGGAGGAGAGGGTTGTCTGTGTACATGAGGCAGTTGTCACATTGCCTCAGAATGCCCAGATTCACCAGATGGACTAGAGAGTACACCTGAAACTGCCATTTGGACATGCCTGGATAGGTACAGTAAACTGTTTTACTGAATAGCTGGTAAGGTCAAATAGAGAGCCTTTTCCTTCTGCAGTGCTAGGGTTTATAAGTGCTTGCTATGAGTTTTGAGCAAGTGCCGGGCTGAGAAATGAATGGCTTGAGTGCTTAAGTTGAAAGTTTGTCTAGTTCTAAGGGAAAAATTGAAGAGGAGACTTTGTGGAGTCAGGAATAGTTATACCCTAGTTAACCCGTGCTGCCCAGCGTGCAAAACCAGGCAAATGTAGTTTTTATAGCAGGGAAATGAAAGAGATAGAAATTAGCCCAAAATTGCCAATAAACTACTACTTTCTGGGCTGAAACCACTCCTCCAGGGACAGATAGGCTGCTCAAAGCTCCCCTCTCTCACAGGTGAACAGAGAAACTTCCTTCTATCCAAGTAAGGTAGGGGCAAACACAGAGATTTGCCCTGAATTCAGCACTACCCTGAAAACTGGACTATACTAGCTTAGAAAGGCGGGAAACAAGTATTTTTTTTTCAGAAAATGAAGCAGATACAATAAAAAAAAACACTTTAAATGCGCATAAAAATATGCTTATTGTTATATATCTCAGTTCAGAGTTGTAGTCAATGCCCCTAGTAATAAAGTAAGAAGAAACACAAATACAGTAAAAGCAGATGAATAAAGTACATTTATATATATATATATATATATATATATATATATATATATATATATATATATATATATATATATATTTATATAAAAAACAATACAAAACGAACAATCTGATTTAAACAAGTTACCAAATTAACCAGAAAAAAACTCAAAACTGAGCCCTGTTCCAGCAGTCTTCAATCAGACAAGTTCTAACTGCACACTCCTGCTATTATGGTGCAGGGGAACCTTCTCCAGAAAAGATGGCCTAGATCAGTGCTCAAGTTATACAAACAAAGCTAGATTCAGCAGGCCTGAATCTGGTCCTATGCTACAGCAACAAGGTGCACCAATTTAAGAAAGAAACAGTTCGAATAACCAGGCACAATAAGCCTGTGACCAGAAATTCCCAGCTCAGAAGGGCATAATCCAGCCTCTCCTCCCACAAGAGTGCAGACCATAAACCTTCTTAATGTAGAATATCTGGCCTGAAGCCCAAGTGCTTAAACCAGAATGAATACACTTTTAGAATAGCAGACACTGAGCTTTCTATCAGCAATTCCCATCTTAGAAGGATGTAAGCTACCAACAGTGTAGACCACAAACCTTCTTAATGTAAAACAACTGGTCTGAGGCCCAAGTGCATAAACCAAAAGACTTAGAATAACAGTTACAATTTAATCAGGCTACAACCAAGCAGCAATAAGTGCAGCAGAATAAATAAAATTGAGTACTTTTAAGAAAAGCAAAACAAGGTGGAGGAAACAAAAATACAGTAAAAGCAGATTCATTTTTTTTGTTAGTAAAGTGCAAGGAAAGAGGAAGGAAGAACGTAAGTGGGTTGGCCATCTCAAATCTTCTCTCTCTATTATGTAGAGTGAACACTAGACTCAGAATATGATCTCACTGTATACGGTTAAGTGAGCAAATGAGATGGACTCAGGAGGGGGAGTGTACAAATACAGACTTACAGGAGGGGTGGGCAATTCCAGAGCCACCAACACAAGAAGAAGAATAAGTACATTTGTACAGATTACAGAGATATTAAATCAAAATGCAGGCAAAAATGAGAATAAATACTTATCATTTCTCATTATCACAGCTGGCAGTAGGTCAATCTAACCTTAAAAGCATAAAGGAGATCATAATGTCACCAAACAGTCCAATGCCAAGGACATTAAATAAAACGTATAATGGTAATAAGTAGCTGATAGTACGAGTCTTGTGAGGTACATACAGTGCCAAGGACATTAAATAAAACATATAATGGTAATAAGTAGCTGATAGTACGAGTCTTGTGAGGTACATACAGTGCCAAGGACATTAAATAAAACGTATAATGGTAATAAGTAGCTGATAGTACGAGTTTTGTGAGGTACATACAGTGCCAAGGACATTAAATAAAACGTATAATGGTAATAAGTAGCTGATAGTACGAGTCTTGTGAGGTACATACAGTGCCAAGGACATTAAATAAAACTTATAATGGTAATAAGTAGCTGATAGTACGAGTCTTGTGAGGTACATACAGTGCCAAGGACATTAAATAAAACGTATAATGGTAATAAGTAGCTGATAGTACGAGTCTTGTGAGGTACATACAGTGCCAAGGACATTAAATAAAACGTATAATGGTAATAAGTAGCTGATAGTACGAGTTTTGTGAGGTACATACAGTGCCACGGACATTAAATAAAACGTATAATGGTAATAAGTAGCTGATAGTACGAGTCTTGTGAGGTACATACAGTGCCAAGGACATTAAATAAAACATATAATGATAATAAGTAGCTGATAGTACGAGTCTTATGAGGTACATACAGTGCCAAGGACATTAAATAAAACGTATAATGGTAATAAGTAGCTGATAGTACGAGTCTTGTGAGGTACATACAGTGCCAAGGACATTAAATAAAACGTATAATGGTAATAAGTAGCTGATAGTACGAGTCTTGTGAGGTACATACAGTGCCAAGGACATTAAATAAAATGTATAATGGTAATAAGTAGCTGATAGTACAAGTCTTGTGAGGTACATACAGTCCCAAGGACATTAAATAAAACGTATAATGGTAATAAGTAGCTGATAGTACGAGTCTTGTGAGGTACATACAGTGCCAAGGACATTAAATAAAACGTATAATGGTAATAAGTAGCTGATAGTACGAGTCTTGTGAGGTACATACAGTGCCAAGGACATTAAATAAAACGTATAATGGTAATAAGTAGCTGATGGTACGAGTCTTGTGAGGTACATACAGTGCCAAGGACATTAAATAAAACGTATAATGGTAATAAGTAGCTGATGGTACGAGTCTTGTGAGGTACATACAGTGCCAAGGACATTAAATAAAACGTATAATGGTAATAAGTAGCTGATGGTACGAGTCTTGTGAGGTACATACAGTGCCAAGGACATTAAATAAAATGTATAATGGTAATAAGTAGCTGATAGTACAAGTCTTGCGAGGTACATACAGTGCCAAGGACATTAAATAAAACGTATAATGGTAATAAGTAGCTGATAGTACGAGTTTTGCGAGGTACATACAGTGCCAAGGACATTAAATAAAATGTATAATGGTAATAAGTAGCTGATAGTACGAGTCTTGTGAGGTACATACAGTGCCAAGGACATTAAATAAAATGTATAATGGTAATAAGTTGCTGATAGTACGAGTCTTGTGAGGTACATACAGTGCCAAGGGCATTAAATAAAACGTATAATGGTAATAAGTAGCTGATAGTACGAGTCTTGTGAGGTACATACAGTGCCAAGGACATTAAATAAAACGTATAATGGTAATAAGTAGCTGATAGTACGAGTCTTGTGAGGTACAAACAGTGCCAAGGACATTAAATAAAACGTATAATGGTAATAAGTAGCTGATAGTACGAGTCTTGTGAGGTACATACAGTGCCAAGGACATTAAATAAAACGATAATGGTAATAAGTAGCTGATAGTACGAGTCTTGTGAGGTACATACAGTGCCAAGGACATTAAATAAAACGTATAATGGTAATAAGTAGCTGATAGTACGAGTCTTGTGAGGTACATACAGTGCCAAGGACATTAAATAAAATGTATAATGGTAATAAGTAGCTGATAGTACGAGTCTTGTGAGGTACATACAGTGCCAAGGACATTAAATAAAACGTATAATGGTAATAAGTAGCTGATAGTACGAGTCTTGTGAGGTACATACAGTGCCAAGGACATTAAATAAAACGTATAATGGTAATAAGTAGCTGATAGTACGAGTCTTGTGAGGTACATACAGTGCCAAGGACATTAAATAAAACGTATAATGGTAATAAGTAGCTGATAGTACGAGTCTTGTGAGGTGCATACAGTGCCAAGGACATTAAATAAAACGTATAATGGTAATAAGTAGCTGATAGTACGAGTCTTGTGAGGTACATACAGTGCCAAGGACAATAAATAAAACGTATAATGGTAATAAGTAGCTGATAGTACGAGTCTTGTGAGGTACATACAATGCCAAGGACATTAAATAAAACGTATAATGGTAATAAGTAGCTGATAGTACGAGTCTTGTGAGGTACATACAGTGCCAAGGACATTAAATAAAACGATAATGGTAATAAGTAGCTGATAGTACGAGTCTTGTGAGGTACATACAGTGCCAAGGACATTAAATAAAACGATAATGGTAATAAGTAGCTGATAGTACGAGTCTTGTGAGGTACATACAGTGCCAAGGACATTAAATAAAACGTATAATGGTAATAAGTAGCTGATAGTACGAGTCTTGTGAGGTACATACAGTGCCAAGGACATTAAATAAAACGTATAATGGTAATAAGTAGCTGATAGTATGAGTCTTGCAAGGTACATACAGTGCCAAGGACATTAAATAAAACGTATAATGGTAATAAGTAGCTGATAGTACGAGTCTTGTGAGGTACATACAGTGCCAAGGACATTAAATAAAATGTATAATGGTAATAAGTAGCTGATAGTACGAGTCTTGTGAGGTACATACAGTGCCAAGGACATTAAATAAAACGTATAATGGTAATAAGTAACAGATAGTACGAGTCTTGTGAGGTACATACAGTGCCAAGGACATTAAATAAAACGTATAATGGTAATAAGTAGCTGATAGTACGAGTCTTGTGAGGTACATACAGTGCCAAGGGCATTAAATAAAACGTATAATGGTAATAAGTAGCTGATAGTACGAGTCTTGTGAGGTACATACAGTGCCAAGGACATTAAATAAAACGTATAATGGTAATAAGTAGCTGATAGTACGAGTCTTGTGAGGTACATACAGTGCCAAGGACATTAAATAAAACGTATAATGGTAATAAGTAGCTGATAGTATGAGTCTTGCGAGGTACATATGTTGTAGTAGCAAATGTAGGACTAAGTGGGTAGAAAGAAATTATGGAGGGGTTGAGCGAGTAAGGCTGGTACAGTTTATAGAAGTCAGCCAGGTGTGCTACATGAACAATGCCAGGTATTTGATAGGTGAGTTTTACGTTGTTGTTTGAAGAGAACGGTGTTTGTAGCAGATCTAATGGTGAGTGGGAGTGTGTTCCAGGTTTTTGCTATATACTTTGAGAAAAGACAGTCACCTGCTGTATTTGTTGCCTTGGTGATTTTCAGTAGCCATGTGTAGCGTAGTGTTCGGTTGTTGGAGTAAGGTACTGTTATGTTCTGGATAGCTGGTACAGTTTCAGGCTGATAAATTATTTTGCAGGCCATTATGAGTTGGTTATGATGTAGTAGTTGGGGTAGTTCTAGCCAGGAAAGTTTTTTTAGTGCGAGGCAGTGGTGTCTCTTGTGTGGCAAGTCTGTGGTGAATTTTGCTATTTTATTATGGCATACTTCAAGTTTTTCTAGGTCTTTTTTTAAGATTAGTAAGTATGGGTGTTGCGTAAAGGAGCGTGGATAGCAGGTGGGCTGTAGCAATGGCTATTCTAGTATTGTTGGATAATAATGTTTTGTTTCTGTGTAGGGTTCCTGGCTTTTTTATGTACCTTTTTGACTGTTTGTGATATATGTAGGTCAAATCTCAAGTTAATGTCTATTACTACTCCTAAGAGTTTTGTGTATGATTCTGGGATTCTGGTGTAATTATTGTGTTGTCATTAGAGGTGATAGAGAAAGTGGGAGTGGAATCTGGGGCTCTGGTCAGTTGGAAGATCATAAGCTTGGTCTTTTTAGGGTTTAGGATGAGTTATAGATTTATGACACATGATTCGATTGCGGTGAAGGATTTTTGTGTGATACCTTGGAGTTGTTGTATGTTAGGGGCAGCACATATAAGGGCTGAACCATCTGCATACTGGATCGGTGTGGCTAGCGAGGTGGCAGAACTTAGATTATTAGTGAAAATACTGAAAAGAAGAGGGTCAAGTATGGACCCTTGTGGAAGTCCTAATGTGACTGGTAGTAAGATGGAGAGGTCTTTTAACCATTTAACTGCTTGGTAGTGGCTTGTTAGATAGCTTTGGAACCAGGTGATAGCTGTGGGGCTGAGATTTAGGTTATTCAGAGCAGACAGCAGTTTGGGATGGGGTACTGTGTTGAAGGTCTTCAATATCCAGGAAGACTGAAGAAACCATTTTACCTTCTTTTCTGAAGTGATTAATGGTGCTGGTGAAACCGAGAAGAGCAGTTGTGGTACTATGGTTAGGTCTAAACCCGTGTTGAGATTTGGTGAGGAGATTGTTTGTTAAAAGATAGTAGGGAAGTTGTGAGTGGATACATCTTTTTAGTATTTTGGACATTGGGGATAGGATGGCTATGGGTCTATAATTTGAGAGTTCGGCTGAGTTTTATTTATTTTTATTTATTTTTACATGTGTTTACCAGGAAAGTCCGACTGGAACAAGGTCCATTTACAGCAGAGTTCCAAAATGACAAAAATAATTCTGTACAGAGGCATATAAATATATATATATATATATATATATATATATATATATATATATATATATATATATATATACAATCAGAGCTCCATGTCATAATATAACAACACAAATGCACAAATGACAGAAAAATTCTATATAGTGGCATATATACAATCAAGGAGATTTATCGTATATTAGTTTGATTTGTGCAAGCGTGGTATATAGATAGCAAAACTTTGAATTTCCATATTGGTAGTACAAAGCATAAAAATGAAAGAATGGAATCTGGAAAATAATACTATTCAGGAGATATGTCATAGTGTGAGAAATAGGGCGAAACTGAAGTGTATTAACCCACCACGGAGTTCACGCAGGAATGGGCGTGCCCACCGTGATTGACATGCGGGAGGGTGGGGATTAACAAAGGCAATGACATGTTAATGGCCTTTCCATTCAAATAATATAACATTAACATGCCCTGGGATTCATGAAGCTCGGCACAAGGCGTAAGGCTTGCGCCGTCCGTGCAGCGTATATATGGAGTAGTTGCGCCATATGCATATTAATGAAGGCGCGCAGCCGCCACAGCCACGTGCATAGGAAATGTGCACGAGTGCATGGGGTGTAACGAAGTTGCGCATGGAGGCGTGTCAATGTCGGCTGTTGATGAGCAACCTAAACTGCTGAATATTATATTCCGCCTGCAATAGTAATTGCACCTATCAGTGTCTGTGGATACTGAAACGTATGCAAAGTCCCTGCGAACAGAAAATGAAGACTCAAATACAAATGCACGGCAGGGAATAACGGGTCCCTACCCTTGAACAAATGACATGAAAACTGTGTGCCCGTAGTCCAACGTAGTGTTGACAGCTATACCATGTGGAAGTGAAACATATCATATGTTAGCGCCCCGCCAGTAGGTAAGTCCAGCCCAATGGAGAGGGTCACCAGCTGACCCATAATGTGAGGGAGGGAACATAGCTGTGCAGATATGTCCATAACAAAATACACTAGGAGAAATGTAGATATATGTAGTGACCGTATGTCTGAATCATATCCCACAAGGCATGTAATAGTCACATACAAAAGGTATGTCCGTATTTCACATACCAAATGTGATAGGAAAGAGCATATGCATGTAAACGAAACAGAAGGAGCATATAAACAGCTATAACAATACGGACACATGTAGGCCGAAAGGAACAGTATGATCCGTACCGTCGACTAAGATTACCACCTGTCCCACTTTGCGAGCGACAGTCCCTCTGTGGGCAGATCTGTCCTGACACAAACATGTAAAAATGGCAAATGTCCAGAGAATATAGGACATAATTATTCCGTAGACATCATGTAATAGTTGCATTAAACATATTTCACTGAACATATATTACATAAATGTCATGAGAAACAGAATAAGACACTGAAATGCTACAAGAATAAGCTTAGATATAGGCAAGAATTGTAAGTTCCATCTATCGAACTAACCGTGGGTATGTGTCAGCCTGTAAAATATGCTGTGTTCACCGCAAATGTCACACTGTGGCCAATTGAAAAGGTGGAAACACAACCGTCGACTGTGGGGAGGCATTGTCCACAACAGTCGGACATGTGTAAGGAATAGTTTGGACATAGGAAAAGGTGCCATCCTACCAATGAGTACAACAGGTTGGCAAAATCCAGAAGTCAGCTGTATAATCCGAATGTGTATGTGACACAGTCAAACGGGTAGTACCCGGATATACCAACCAAGTAATGAAAGTGAAGTATGGGCGTGTACCTATGTGCGTGAGGTATAGCATGTGGAAAGCAAACATGGCAGGGTAGTCCACACAACCATAAAGGTACTCGACACATGTAGGGCAGTCAATGTGTAACTCTGGCTGTGTCATGGGCCACCAACCAAAGTAGTGCTCTATGGGGTGTGATGAATTCGCGTGTGAGGGGTGGGTGGTTAATGGTAAAATCCTCAAAGGCGATACTGTGTCATATGCAGAAAAGGTGAACCAGAGTTGTATGAGGGGGCAGTGGGTGAAGTGGAAAGAAACACAGCCACATGTAGAAACAGCTGCAAGACAAGCAGACAGGCCATAGTGTAGAACACAATCCCACAAACATATGAATATGGAAATGTGTGAGACAAATGTATAGATACGTCACCGTCACATACCCACAGATGGGTCCTGATGGAACTGGCCATAACAAACGCAACACACCTGGATGAATAATGGCCTAAGCCAGCCGTACTTGGTCCACTGGTTTGTTGCAGACACAGCTATACACAGTGACCCCTACGCATATGTAGTAGGTATTGTCACCCTAGGAAGTGTCAGGATTGCAAACCATGTATCCCCTGCATGTAAAACCCCCTGCACGTTTTCGTAAAGCCACAAAAATCTTCGTTATCTGACTTGTTTTGGTCTTGTCCAATTTTTGGGATATCCCTCATGGGATAACCAACCTGTGTAAATAGTAGAATGGGTATGACAACATGATGTCCAATCCTGTAGATATCTGGACACAAGTCAGAACGTGCAGTGGAGGTCCATGACACTGTCCAGCCCTAAGTGGGCATGCATAACCTACTACCCAGGATAAAACACCTTCCCGTGACGCACGTGTCCAGACACGAATAGGAGGGAGAATATAATGCACACATTTGCATAGTGGCAAATGGCATGAGGGTGAGGAAGACACTGACGTAAACAGGTCAACCCTGATCAAGTGTGAGGGACACTGACTGTGTGCAGGCATGACCGACCATACCTGTCAACCTGTGTGAGCAAGATATCTGGACAGAGCCATGAATACAAGTGAGACAAAGGTCCAAAAACAGGGACATTCTGTAAAGATAGCTCTTAGAAACACAGAATATGATAGAATAACAGTTTGCACATTGGCATTAATGTCCAGAGTATGAAGTCTGAAACCCATCTGTCTGTCAGCACGTTCCGACTGCAGTCTTTAATGCTGAGCTACTGCTGTGCCAGAACACAACAGCATATTACAGAGGTCCGTGCCATACCACTCAAATGTCCTGATATTCGCACAATGACTAGGGTTACCACCTGTCCCACTTTGAGAGTAACAGTCCCTCTGTAGGCAGTTGTGTCCTGTGAAAAATATCAAGAAATAGCAAATGTCCTGAGAATTTAGGACAAAGTTATTTCCTAAGTTTCTTTAATAGTTGCATAAAACAGTTATTTTATATATGAAACTTCTATATGTTATGTGAAGTAGCATAAGCAATTCAAATGTTACTAGAATAAGCTATTATTTGTGCAAAAAAGGTTAAGTTCTGTACCATGCATGGCTGTTGGTATGTTTTGTCTTGGAAAATCTGACATTTCTACAGAACATGTCCCACTTTGGGCATTTAAAAAGGTGGCAACCCTAAGAATGACCAGAGGTTTACCACATATTTTTGTTGTGTGCCTCTGACAATCTGCACCAGTGTGGTAACTAGCTGAGGATTGATGTCACTAAATAATGAGAAATATCTTGAGTTTAAGACTCCACATCCTTCAGAAAAGTCATGCTAATGCAAAACCTAGTATTCTATCAACGTTCTAAGCTTGTAAGAGCAATCGTTAAAATGTGTCCCTAATTGTCCCCCCATCGTGTAGGTTTTGCGCAGTTCTGGTGCTCTAAAAGGTTGATATGGTCCGTACATGTTTACAGTAACAACCCTTCACATTTGTGTAATGTACAACTGCATACCTGTAGTCACTTCATGTCCAAAATAATAATCCCTGTATGACTGTATACAGGTAATAGTCAAATGTGAATGGGAACACCCCTCACCATGGAGTATGGACTGTAACAACCCCACACATAATATGTATTGCCAACAGAATAAGCTGCTGACAGGTGCCCAAACACCTGTGTCTATAAACACAGGTAAATCTTCAAAATAGGGAGATAAGCCCTGTCCATATGCTTCTTCTGTCATTTGACCTCGGCCAGGAAAGTTCCGTTCACCAGGTGGACAAGCCTAAACCCAGATCACTACATGAACACCCTGACAATCAAAGACCTGTATGTGCCTGGACTATATGCCTTGGTGTTCTGCATATCCTCGACGTGATTAACAATGCAGCTGTGGTCCACAGCAGTAGGCAATAGGGAATGTGTAATATGTAGTACCATGTTTTTCCCATCAGGAGAATGGATACCTGTGTTGTAGGTGAAGCGGTGAGGTGTATGCTGATGTAGCTAAGTACTATGGGTATGCATATCAATGAGGGAGAACACCAATAGAATAGTGGTTCCGGCATCCGGGCAACGTGAATGCAGTCCCGGTTGACCTACGACCACTGCACATATAACTTGAAAGTGTAATGAATGTGTTCGTGCTGTACACACATCTAAATATGTAAAGGTGAATGTGTGTTTCGCAGCAGTCCATAAACCGGAATACAGATATGAAACTGTTACAGTCAGAATTATGAAAGTTCACGTAAGCACAAATATCTATGAAACATATGTAACCCACAATAAGGATATGCAAGTGTTCACAGCATAGCAAACAAATGCTGTTTTCCCCACGTTCTATGTACATGGCTCATACCTGTTAACCCCGTAAAGTACGAAACCGGACAAAGCCATGAAAACAACTGGTACAAATAGGGACAATCCCCAGATATTGCCCTAACAAGCATAGAAAGTGGATAGAATAACAGGTGTGTCACTAGCATGGATTCTCTGAAGGGTATGAAGTCGTAACCTGAAATGTTTGTCATTATTTACCAACGTCAGTCTTTAATGATATGCCACTAAATTGCCAGATAGACACAAGGTTATGAAAAACGGACCAAAGATAAGAGGCAAACAGCTGTACATGCAGCGAAAATCTGCACACTTGAAAGGTATGATATGGATATATATATATACACATATATCCACAGACTTAAACCAAAACAAATTATGAAATGAGGACTGTACAGACATATGTATATATGTACATATATATATCTATACACACATGATACATGAATAGATATATACACAACAAACATATGTCCCTGTAGATATAACACATGTACATAAATAGGTCACGGTATAGCTATTATGGATAGACAGACATGCATGAAAGGAGAATACCCCGCTGCTTTCCAAACCTTTGCCCGGAAAGTACCAGTGTGACAGGGCCTGCAAGTTCTACACGTTAAACATGAATATAGGTGTCCTTTGCAGGACCCCAAAAATTGATCCTGTACGAAGGGCGAACTGTCATTGATGCAAAAGACGTCACAACTGCAACTACGATATAGCTGTATATGCAACAGTAGCAGGTGCAAGGGTAATAACATATGGGTCGATAGAATGTATGACATACGACCTGATATCCGCAGAGTGGAGAGTGCTCAGAAGTGTCCTCACACTTTATTATTGCTCACATTAAACATGTCTAATGGTTACTGTGAAGGGGTGTCAGGTATGGGAATCATGGGTATGCAAAAATGGGCCTAGGTGTTGGTTGGCACAGATCTATTAGGTACGCCCCTTGGGAGTGATCAATATACCTATGTGGGTATAGCACACGCCTATATTCTCCAAAAAGGTGCAACCCATCTACTGGATATTGTGTAAACCACTGGGGGGAAGATGTAGGGACCTATATCAGTGTCATGTAGGCGATTATCATGGATGGACATGCGTACGACCAAGATGGTAACCATATCTGCCAAAATGTCAGAATAAGACAGCTGGACTAAGGCATAGTACATGAAATACAAATAGGGACTATATTAAATATACCCCAGACAAAGTCAGAACGTTGATAGAATAATGGCGTAGTCAGGAATATGAATGTTATGAGAGTTAGTAATCATGAAATAGAAATGTCAGTCATTATTACCTAACCGCACAGTCCGTCATGCCTTGTCAGCAATCTACCAGAAAGGCACATTATTATGACAAATGTAACAGAATCATAGGTCAAACCTTGGGGCATTTACCCATAATGTGTACAGGTGAGAGATATGAAGGTAACCCGTCCTAAATAAATGTACAGAACTAGTGATACTAGGTGGACAGGTGAAAAGAAAGACTTCAGGACAAATGACAAAACATGTACAAGTCAAAAGCATGACTTTCCACGAATGTGAATGACAATGTATGCCCTGTGAAAGTCAATGTGGAAGGTTAATAGACTCAAAAGACATGTGTCCCTCAGGGTGTCATGCAGTGTCACCGATACAGTGTCCAGTCCCCCATACTCATACGTGAGCTCTGCCACTGATGGAAAGCACAAATACCGGTGTACACATAAGGTACATGATAGAATAATTAGTGTGGATAAGCACCTCTTGGCCTGTGTGAGGAATATAACCCTCTGGGTGGGTGTGTCCTGCAATAGGAATGTAATGGCATCTGGCCTGTGATGACGCCATATATTGTGTGTATTGGTGTAAGAAAATTGATATCCTGTATCAGAAACATACCTTGCAACTGTACAGAGTCTCACAGAATGTGCAGATGTATGCCTCATATGTTTGGTGTGTTCCTCTTACAATCTGTACCTGTCTGCCAAATACCTGAGAACTGACGTCATTAAATAATGACAAGCATTTGAGTTTAAGACCCCAAATCCCTCAGAAAAGCCATACTAATGCAAAACCTATCATACTGTCAACTATCTACATTTGTAAGAGCAATATTTAAAATCCCCCCCCCCCATCATGTTAGGCTTTGTACAGATGTTTTGCTCTAGGTTGAGAGGTATGATCAGAAACAGATACATGTCTGAGGAAACAGCATTATCGACCGCAAGATAACTCAGAAGGTATGAAAAGTGCTGCAGTAGGAAGTTCAGTATTGGCCGCAGGTATGTGCTGACATGTAAAATGACACAGCAGTCTACATGAAGTACCTATAGGGCGTCACCTTTATCAATGATGACAGTGGGACATACCCACAGCCATGCATACACCACAAATAGACATAGCACACAGCAAATCCTAGGCCATGATACATGAAGCCTCCGGCGTGTATGGATTAAGTGAGAGTACAGCAAGGCAAAATGACTGCCAGGCTATTCAGCAAACACCCATAGGGGTGTGCAAGACTGCCCATAACACGAACATTGCACGGACAATGTTGGGTTTTGCAACATACCCCATTTGTATGTGAAAGCTATGCAAATGATGTAATTACGTGATACATGAAACAGTAAGCTGTCCGTGCAAGAGCAGAGTTATGTGCAGAAATGTACCCGGATGTTAGGCGACTAACGTTCTGCACATTGCTAAATGGAGCAATGACAGCTGCATATACAGTATGAATACAGTTGAAGAAGCATGCCAATGTTCAAGTCCAAGGCCAGTGGCAGCTTTGTCCATTGGATATCAACAAAACAGTAGTTGTCCTCCCCGATCTCTGGTGTGGAAGCATAGCGCAGCTCCACGTGAACTCGCTGCGCTTCAAAACAAGTCATATATGTATAATATACATACAAAATGTAAGCTTAGTTAGATGTTAGTACGCCATGCAGATGAATGGCAAGCTGGAGACAACATGGCTACTGCGTACTGGTTCTTATGTGTGGAAGCGCTCTGTCAGAGATGTAATGAAGCATTTGTAGGCAATGTGATAAAAGTGAGGCTGAGGATAGTGAATCACGACATGTCATGCCATATGGGCCAAGCCTCTACAGTGCAGTGTAGGTTAAGGGAACTATTAGAGTAGAAGATAGGTGACAACATGAGTGTGTATGTATAAAACACTGTAACCTCACCGGAGCAGTGTCACATGTTTGCTGTCAGTACTCAGTGGAAGAGGCGTGTTATGAGCTATCCTAGGGAAACTCAGGAGACTGACAGTGTATGCCATGGATACCACCGATGTGACCTGCAAACCTGCCCACAGTGTGTCTGTGCCCATGTGCGCCAGTAAGCCCGAGTAAGCATGTGTGTGTTAGCCCGTGTGCGAGTGTGGAGTGTGGAAGAACGAGTAAGCTAGTGTACGAATGGTGAAGCCCATGTAATGTCGTGTATGCGTTTGTAAGCATGTATACATGTGTACTACACACATCACACACGTACTGCACACTCAGACACACATGCTGCCAATACTACACACATCAGTGAAATGGCACATGGATGGAGAATAAATCATCAGAATTAACAGTGCTGTAAACTATGCTACAGTGATGGTCATAGCTGCAATGCATCATGTCTGCTGATATACACCTGGAAGTAACACACTGTGTGTTAACAGCATGCTAACATCAATACAGTGGAATAAAGCCACCGTGTGCATCAGCACCAGGTTAGTCTGATCCTGCATCAATGTTACACATCACAGGTGGTGGCACAGGTGACATCATATGCACAGGGTGTGGTGTTACATTACCAGAGGTGTCATTGAGCCATCCAATGTACACGTAGGTGTGTGTGTGTGTGAGGGACAATGGTTATTGCATGGCCCAGTGGTGATGCAATGGGTTTGTGTATGTGATAGCCGTAGCTGTTTGTGGTAAGTGTGTGTGTCTGCATATATGCAGGTACAGCATGTGTCAGCCATATACAGGAGGTTGTGGGACAGTCACAGACTGTACCTGCCAGGCTGTAGAGATCCCCATTACTGGCCATGGACACCCCTCCATGCATCCAACACAACCCAGTCCTGCACCTGTCAATATATATACATACAGTCCTGGGATCTGAACCACAACCTGTGGATAAACATGAGTCTGTAATGTTAACCTGAGGTGCATAGAATTGTCAGTTACTACATACGGATATGAGCCATACTCACACTCCAATGTAATAACCACTGTTGACTGTTGCCGAGATGTGCATATGCCCATTCAAAGGTGCTGTACTAACATTGTTTCTAATGCCCGTGTAATACCCAGCAACACAATAACCGGTCACTACACAAGTATAACCCACATTCACTACAGCACACGGTATGTGCACTATTACAGAGCCATAGCAGATTTACATACATCTAAGGTGCTCATGTACAGATAATTCAGAACATTCAAGAGTGATAATCCCAACATACATATCTATATACAATATATATATATATATATATATATATATATATATATATATATATATATATATATATGTGTGTGTAGATAGATACATACACACACACTCACACAACACACATGGCAGGGTTGGGAGCAGAACACAAATGTAACCACTCTACCACACAACAGCATTATGCAGTTACAGAACGCGCTACCGTGATTAGCTGATCACAGGATTCACACAGGCATACATCTAGCCTTCAGACAGCAGCATCAAAGGCAAAGACGCCACACGGATGTTATGGAGAGTGAATACTGTAAACGCAATGTACTGTTGTCATGCAGCTGGAAACACACACACACACACACACACACACACACACACACACACACACACACACACACACACACACACACTTGGCAGGACTGGGAGTCGAACATACACCTAACTACCCTATCACACTACAGCATGACGCATTTACAGAACGCGCTATTGAGATTACTAAACACAGCAGTCCCAGAGGCAGACATCTAGGTGCGTGTCATCACCCGCAAAGGCAAAAACATCGGTAGGAAATTTCTGTGGTGTGAGGCGTCTAAAAGCAAGACTGAGTCCCCAGGCGGATGGGAGCATGTGCGCAAACACACACACACACACACACACACACACACTTGGCAGGGCTGGGGATCAAACATACACCTAACTACCCTATCACACTACAGCATGAAGCATTTACAGAATGCGCTACTGAGATTACTAAACAACAGCAGTCCCAGAGGCAGATAACTAGGTGCGTGTCATCATCCGCAAAGACAAAGATGTCGGTAGGGGAATTTCTGTGGTGTGAGGCATCTAAAAGCAAGACTGAGTCCCCAGACAGACGGGAGCATGTGCGCAAACACACACACACACACACACACACACACACACACACACACACACACACACACACACACACACACACACTTGGCAGGGCTGGGGGTCGAACATGCACCTAACTACCCTATCACACTACAGCATGACTCATTTACAGAACGCGCTACCGAGATTACTAAACACAGCAGTTCCAGAGGCAGACATCTAGGTGCATGTCATCATCCGCAAAGGCAAAGACGTCGGTAGGGAATTTCTGTGGTGTGAGGCATCTAAAAGCAAGACTGAGTTCCCAGGCAGATGGGAGCTTGCGCACAAACACACACACACACTTGGCAGGGCTGGGAGTCAAACATACACCTAACTACCCTATCACACTATAGCATGATGCATTTACAGAACGCGCTACCGAGATTACTAAACACAGCAGTCCCAGAGGCAGACATCTAGGTGCGTGTCATCATCCACAAAGGCAAAGACGTCGGTAGGAAATTTCTGTGGTGTGAGGCATCTAAAAGCAAGACTGCGTCCCCAGGCAGACGGGAGCATGCACGTAAACACACACACACACATTTGGCAGGGCTGGGGGTCAAACATACACCTAACTACCCTATCACACTACAGCATGACGCATTTACAGAATGTGCTACCGAGATTACTAAACACAGCAGTCCCAGAGGCAGATAACTAGGTGCATGTCATCATCCGCAAAGGCAAAGACGTCGGTAGGGGATTTCTGTGGTGTGAGGCGTCTAAAAGCAAGACTGAGTCCCCAAGCGGATGGGAGCATGTGCGCAAACACACACACACACACACACACACACACACACACACACACACACACACACACACACACACACACACACTTGGCAGGGCTGGGGGTCAAACATACACCTAACTACCCTATCACACTACAGCATGATGCATTTACAGAACGCGCTACCGAGATTACAAAACACAGCAGTCCCAGAGGCATACTTCTAGGTGTGTGTCATCATCCGCACTGACAAGGACGCCGACAGGGATTGTATAGAGAGTGATCAGTCTGAAAGCATACAGACATATTACTGTCCCACGGTAGATGTAGACAAACACATGGCAGTGGTGTGATCGGGGCAACGTAGGATTTATGGAGCACCACAACAACATAACATAGACACGGGATGCGCCACAGACAGTACACCCTTCAAGATAGTCGACCAGTGTGTACTCGGTAGGCATCCATTGTGACGTTGAAAATGGACATGTGTTGCCTGGATGACCACCATGGCTATACAGGATGTCAACGGCCATGCCCATGCACAGAGGGACATCACCGACACAAGGTGTCACTGGGCATGGCCACATGCTTAGTAATACACGTCCATTCGGACTGTACTGTGTGTCGATCTACACAATGTCATACTAGGCATGCTCACACACTTAGCAGTTGCAAAGGGCCGTCTTGCATGCAGACGGAGTCTCAACACGCAAGGGCTCAGTTTGGACTGCCATGTGTGTCCATCTACACAACAGCGTACAGGGCATGCACACACACTTAGCAGTTGCAAAGGGCCATCTTGCATGCAGATGGAGTCTAAACACGGAAGGGCACAGTAAGGTATAACCGTCTCTATGCACAGGGTGGGCCGTCCTGCATGCAGACGGAGTCTAAACATGGAAGGGCACAGTAAGGTATGACTGTCCCCATGCACAGAGCAGTCACACACATGCAGTGACCAGTACACACTCGGCTGCCATCACAGCTGTCACAGGTGCAGATCAGAGACGTACACACCACAGTCTACACTGTAGCCCTCGAAACATCACCATGTCGTTGCTGCAGCAATACACAGCCATACATTACCACAACACCATGTGACACATGACCAGTGGACTGTACAGAGGTCTACAGCAACTGTGCAGAGTACACATGTACTGACAGGGTTCCAACAGGTGTTATGCATTGCAATTATACCACTATACATGACCAGGTCAGCTCAAGACATACCAGGGGCCCCGGGTCTTACACAGCTGTGACAGATGAGTGTTACTGTACACCAACGAACACATATGTTTGGATATGTCAAACATGTGATTGTAGTGGATGTGTGCATGGACCACACACACAGCACATATGTACATAGCTAAGCCTTTGCTGTCCCCCATGCAGAACAGTGGCATAAGCAATCATACTCATGCAAATGTAAGGTGGGTCGATGTCTGTTGAATGCTCACAGTACTGGAGGTAGCAATGTTGATGGAGGACACATTCCCCTGTAGTAGTCGCCCATGACACCCATGATATCATATCACAGTCCATGTGTTATGTATGTCAACACACATGTCCACCAATAGCAATGCATACAAACATGGCTACAGGAGACACATGTAGGACCAACCCTCATGTACAATCTGTACTGTGCATGCAGCAACCATGCATGTGCAGTGGCCGATGTCCATAACACAGCTGTGCCTAACTACAACATGCAGTCGCAATGCAGCCCCATCATTGACACCTGTATATGGTGACATACAGACAGTACGGTTGGTTGTACATCACGTATGGAGGGATGTGTGTACATAAAGTGGTGATCCACCTGTGTAGATGTATGTGTGCCGGGGATGGCTCACAGGTGTGTCACACGCCATCCTACTATGCCATGTGCAAACAGTAAGCTATGTCACTGTTACTTGACGGTGATGACATAACGCATACACAGCGGTCAGGTGTTACCAATGGTATGTCACATGACACCTGTATCACTGACATCCTCCCATGTGCATATAGCCACACAATTGCCAGACATAGCATTGGTACACATACTGTGGACATTAATGCTGCATGTCTATCAAACGACTCATCATATGGCAGGTGTATCATTCCCAGCACTGCCATATGTGTCCGCTTGTGTGACCACATATTCCACATATGGTGGGGACTACTTCCCAGTTGTAACACATTCCTGTACACCATTGTAGAGATCTGTACATACTGCAGTGTGGAAAGCATGATGTCGGCAGGTGTGATGCATCACACACATTGGCTATCCGTACACACATATCTGGTTACCACAGTGTGTGTGTATGTATGTATGTATGTATGTATGGCTGTCTGGTGCTTGGTGTGAGGGTGTATGCTACCATACTGTGGAAACAGGATCACTAACCCCTCTTGGTGATGCAGTCTACTACCCTGTTGATGCCATCGGTCCCAGCCATACTGGCTACCTGTGCATGTCCCTTCTCTGTGCCACGTCATGTGGGTGCAAAGTACTGCAAGGGTGATGACCATATAGGCAAGGGTCCACACCTCAAGACTATGGGGTGTGCATTATAGTGCTGTAGACCCCGTGAATGTGGCCATGTTCCTGCACTGTGACAGGGTATTACAGCTACACAATGTGGCCTCATGCTATCAGGTGACCTCTAACGTCATCACTGGCCAGACCGCTGTGTACAACCCCTGCACCATGTCAACATACCTGTAATGTTTCCCGGTATGTATGTCACATCTCTGTCCGCTGTAGCCTGTTCAACTGACCACATGCTTCAGGTGCAGTATATGTGCGGACATCTGTGTCATGTTCGACTTTCCAACAGTGAGGTTGAGGGTACATTTAGCATGCTGATATTGCCATATGTGCCTGTGAGTACTCCACAGTTACACATGGGGGACTGCAAACACTGGTACCTGTAGGCACATGCCAGTACACCATAGGAGGGAAGCAGGGCATCATTACCAATATGCTGTTACTGTTGTAACCAAGACACATACTGTGAACATATCACAATGCATGCTGCACCTGGACTACATGGTATGACTGGTGCATGTCGACAGTACACCACTGATGTCATATGCACATCTCTCAGTATTCACACACGTCCAATGCAACATACACATCCCTCAATATGCATACACAAGTAATGTTAGATACACCTTTTACATGTCAGTATTCACACACGACCAATACAACATACACATCCCACAATATGCATACACAAGTAATGTTAGATACACCTCTCACTATTCTGTTCACCCTGTGCATCAGACCATATGAGAATATCCCTGCATCGATGGTGTGGATGACAGGGATGTGGCACAGGCTTCATCATATGCACAGGGTGATACTGTTTGTCAGGGGCATAGGCTGCACCAATGGATGACATCATGTGTGCGGGTAAGGGCCAGTGATTTGAATGGACATGTCTGTTCCGTATGCATGTGGGTGTTGTGGAGCCCTACAGTTGTGTTTGCTGTGTGTGTGTATGTGTGCACACAGTTCTGTCATTTGTGAGGCCTACACAAGGGTATTCTGGACAGGACCAGATTGTACAGACCAGGTTGTACAGCTCACTGTGATCGGACATAGCCACATGTCCTGTGCCTGCCAGGGGTTGCACGGGCACTACCAGGCAGAGGTACAGAATGGCTACTGTCTGCTGACATATGGCCACTGGAACCGTGTCCCCACCGGGAACATCCAGGGCCACGTCCACGTGGCCTGCTGTGACCTGGTGTGGACAGCGCAGACAGCTCACGCTCGCAGATTGCCATGCCACGGTCGAGGATTCTGACCATGTCACCCAATCGCCTGTCCAGAACATCAGCAAGCTGCTGTTGAGCACCTGCCAATGCCTGGATGTTGTTGTTTAGGGTACTGATAGCAGCCTTCTGCAGCCTCTGCCCTCCTCTGTTCTGCCGTTTGGCACGTGCCTGTGCTGCCATTACAATCTGGAACATGCTTCTGGTGATCCCAGCTGCTGTGCTATGTCCTGCAGGTGCTTGTCTGCCAGAGGTCCTCCTATGAGCAGCACCAGCCACATGCCTGTGTGGCACATCTGCAGTCAGTATACTTCCACCATGGTGTGGGGACACACCTTCTGTAGCCACCACACATTCCTGTTCAATGCTAAAAAACGCTGACTGTCCTTCCTCTATGGCCACTGTTGATGTGGTATGTGTTGGCAGCTGAACTGTGTGCAGGGAAGAGGGGGACATAGCTGGGATGGCAACCGTTGGCACAGATTCCGCCCCTGACATCCCTGCCTGTACCTCGTGCATATGTTCATCAATGCTAGCATCTGTGGGGACACTATCAGATGGACCGCAGGAGGGTAACGCACTTACATCACCTGTGAATGCAAAGAAAGACTCTAAATTACAATAGACACCCACACACTGACACACACACACACTGACACACACACACACTGACACACACACTGACACACACACACACACACACACACACACACACACACACACACACACACACACACACACACACACACACACAACCCCCCCACACACACACACACACACACACACACACACACACACACACACACACACACACTCACACACACACACACACACACACACACACACACACACACACACACACACACACACACACACACACACACTGACACACACACACACACACACACACACACACGCACACACACACTGACACACACACACATATACACACTGACACGCCCTATATGTGAGGTGACAGATGGCATGCAGCATGCAGCTCAGACATCAATAGTGTTTGTAAGCATACCCCCTGGAATGCACACTACAGCAGGCAGGAGTCATATCATTATCCATGCAATTCACACGATCATGGTAGTATGCATGCATCCCCGTGATACACCATGTGGACCAGAACAGGATAACAGTACACATGGCTGACGTGACCTTGATATGTAATCTGCTGACGTGTGCATTAACATGCATGCATGCATGCCTGACACACTGGTGTCCTGACACATGTACAGCGTCGTACTGGGTATCACATTATGGTGTTGTCCATATGCCCTACAGATAGAATGCATGTTGAGCAAATGTGCATGGGCATGGTAGAGGACTGTGAGCCATCTACATTGCTGTACAGTGTGATGTACAGACACTGTGCCATTGCATGGCATCATGAGGCGTCTATATTGCTAAACAGTGCATGTTATGTACGCATTGCATATCCAGAACTGCATGCATACCCATGTCATACCTGTGGATTGTGACCTACGATGCTGAGGTGTATACACACTCAACCATGCTGTGTCATGTGACAGGTCACTGGAGGACATACAGCTGACACCCTTGCACGATGACTACAGAATGTTGGCTGCCTGGCAACCATGTCCACAAATAGCGGACGTGTCACATCACCATTTCACACATGACATTGATGTACCACGCACACAAGGTGCACAGCTAACAGTGATGTCCTACGATGGGAGGGGAAGAGTACAGTTTCTGTGGCCTGGTGTTATTGTCACTGGAATCTGTGAAGGTGACTACCGTCATGCTATGACACAGACATCATGTTCAACACATTGTATGAGGTACATGTCACTGACACCTCCACTAGCTGTGCACAGGCATTTAGGATGTGCAGCGTACCACATCACCTGTACAATTGGTGTAGTATGGCTGTAATTGGACCATGTGTGGACAAAGTGGGACAGGGTGTATCCACATCCCATCTTCTGTGTGGCTACGTGTCTCTGGCCATCCCCCATGGCCATGTGTGCACATGTGTTGGTCATGTATGTGATGGCCGCCTATCACACATGTCTGTGTTGTCCCATATGACATACACCCATAGATGTTGGATATGTCACCATCCACAGGGCTATGCAGACAACAGGTGTATGTGTGGTATGTGGGGTATGGGTTATGGGAAATTGTGACAATATTGCAACAAAAACGCTACGTGCCTCAGACATGTCGGATGGAACATCACAATGTGTGAAACCATTGCAGGGGCATATAACACAATGGTGACGCCTGTGGTCTGCCCATATCACTGCTCACTGTGCGGTACTGGTTTGTGTACCAGACATTTTGTTCCACTGTATAGTACATATGCCTCCATTGTAGAACACCTCCACCATTGTATGCACAGCTGGACACACATGTAGCAATGACAAATACTGTAGTTTCATGTCTGTGCATCATTTCAGTTGTATATATTGCACATGGGTGGCCTGTGTGGATGATGGGTGATGCAACCTGTATATCCATGTATTAACTGGCCACATGGTGAATAGCTCTATGCTTTGACATGCTTGATACCGATGACAGTCTCACCTGCAATGGATTCTTGTCTGTGTAGCACGCCAGAGGTTCCTGTATAGGGTGACACAGCAGTATGAACATTATCCATGACAGTGTGACAGCCACAGGGTGCACAGTGCAAGTTAACACATTCACCTGTACAATAGCATATAGTCAGCACATGTGTGCATACCATACCTCTCAACCTCTTAGAACAATAAATGTAGACAAAGCCTACTATGATGGGGGACATATAGGGACAACTGTGACATATTGCTCTTACTAACTTAGAAATCTGCTAGACTAATAGGTTTGAATGCACATGGGTTTTACACAGAATGTGCAGTCGTAAACACAAATGTATGTCATCATTTAATGACTCCATTCCTCAGCTATTTGCCAGAAAGGGACAGATATTAAGGGGAACACACCGACAATATGAGGCAGACATCTGGACATCCTGCAAATACCTGTACAGTTCAGAGGTATGGTGCATACACAGGGTAGCATAAAGCATGTGTGTCCACATACCTTGCATATGTTGTTACATTACATGATGTACACTGACACATGCACGTACGTTGGATATACTGGCCATATGTTCAGTATTGACTTACCAGGCAACTCCAGGCTCATTGGTTGGGAGACACCCACCTCCATGATGGCAGCTAGTGTTTGTGGGGGCTGTTCTGAGGGTGTTCCCAGACTGGCCAGTAGCTCCTCTGTGTGTGTGTGAGTGGAGGCTGGGTTGGTGGCCCACCACCCGTTGCACCTTGTTCCCTGGCAATTGCAGTGGCATGCTGTTTTGCATGATGTATCAGATCCATGCAGTGTCTGTGCACCTGCTAGTAGGTCCGGTTGTGGCCATCCACTTCGTTGACCCTCCTACGAAGATCCTGCCACAGGTCATCCCGCTGCTGTGCATGCTGTGGCACATGGCTAAATAACACCTCATAGTTCTCATGGAGGTACGGGATTATGACATCATCCTCCTGTCGGCTGTATGCTGGTAGGCGTGTACGCAGCATTATCTGTAAGACATGATGAAGGTGACAGGTCACATTTACAGACATGTACAGTGATACTGCTGCACATACATTTCTAGTACATCTGCACAGTTATCTTTGCAAATCAACATGACACTAACATGACTGGCATGTATGTGTCACACACATGTAACACCCAGTATGCATTGGATATCATCCCCATATATGTGTGTCGCCTCATTAGTGTTCCTACTGCATGTGACGTCTGTCTCCATGTGGGCATGTCTGTTTGCCTGCACTGGTGTTCTTACCTATCTAGTCATGCCTGATGTATCCACGGTAATGCTGTTGACCTTGATGCTGTGGATATGTCACATATCAACACAGACACAGCATTACTGGACTTGGGCAGTGACAATGCACCAAGTATGCATGGAAACCTGTACATGCATCTGTTTTGCCATAGACATCTACACTGCACTGTACAGCTGTTCAACATCCTGCCACGGATCGCCTGTGTTGCACATGTGATAGACATGGGACAATGGCTAGTCGGACATCATTCGCAGGTAAGGTTATCAGCTATAGCATGTACGGGCTGGGGTTCCTAGCTGTATCCGACACCCATTACGCCACCGCGAGGGGCATCAGTGACACATTACTGATCCAGATAGATGATACTACATCTATCATACGGCCATCACACCATGTATGACAGGGATGATATGTGCAGCTATGTGGACAGGGTGGCATGCTATGGTGGGAGTATGTCACAGGTATGGCACAGGGATCTGTCCAGCATGTGGCCATCCTAGTCATAGGACAGTGGTTGCCCATGACGTATGTCTTTCAGATCAGGCTATGGACATGTAGCATGTCTAACGGCATAGTGTGGCATATGTCTGTATGCAAGGTGGATATCATGCTGCATACTGGAGGTGAGTATTGTGGAGGCTGGTATCAGCCATCCACACATGGGCCCTACCCCTGGAGGGTGATGTGTATTCCAATATTGGTCACATGGGTGCTGTGTATGCCTGTCCAATGATCTCCGTGCTCATGGATACCATCCTGTCATGTCATGAGTACCTCGGATGACTACCTAAAGGGCTAGGGAGACGTCTCCAGCTGAGGGAGGTGTACTACACTACACCATCCTTAACACAGTGTCCATACTGTTGACCACAGCCTAGGTGTTTCTTAATGGGTACAGGGGTATTCCCCTAGTGGTGTCATTGCTGATATCATCCACCAGAATGTGCACATATGTCACACACACAGCTCATTCTGTATGTTGTTCGCAACACTGTGACAACTATTGCCCATAGGTCATGGCCATTCACATCCTCACATACACAGATGGCTGAAATTTGTCTGTGTGGTATGGGCTACAATGCGGGTGGGTTACAACACATTAACCTTGGTTTACTGTAGCTGACAATATGTGATATGCACATGTCACTGTAGCACCTTTAGTAGTAGTAGTTGTGAGTCTGTCAACAGGCCACTAGTAGAACACTCCTGTGACATACAAAGGCATCTGTAGCCGAACATCCGTACTGTCTTGTACATCTGTACTGCTAACATCTACATTGATAATGGTTCATGGACTTGCAGACCATACCTGGCAGTGTTCTGATGCGGTGCCACCAATCATGACTGTTGTCAACACTTGTGGGTTGATATTATCCAACACCCTATCTGTAATGTATGGACATGCTCGGCACTTGTTCAGAGCTTCTTGGCACGTTATGAGCTACTGCTTAGTTTAGCACCCATTTCACACCAGTCCTCACAGGTACACTGTCTATCCATTCATTTCCAGCATGATAACTGTACAACAGCTGTCGTACACACGTCACTCACATACCTCGTGAGACATGGTGGTTTATACGGCGTGTCCACCTGGCACGTACCACTTATATACAGGCATGTCCAACTGGCACGTACCAGTGCTATTGCCTGTCACTATGATGACTATGTTGTACATGTGGCATAAGAGCTATTCTCATGTACACAGTCAATGCACACCTCCCAACATACAACAGTACAGCCTGTGGGGGATGCACATATGCAGCCCTGCTGGGGGTTATACTGTCACCAACCCTGACTGCACCTGACAGTCATGTGGGGATGTGCAACATTGGCAACGCACACCACACATTACATAGTCCCACATGATCCCCACCACAGGCCACACATACGGAGACACCTTGTACAGTACCCCTCCATACTCTGTGTGGGCACCAATGACAGCCCACATCGCCAAACACAACCACACCAACCTATAGCCCACAGACATGTGTGCCCATCACATACAGCCAATAGGGTGTCATAACATACACAACACACCTGTCTTAGGTGACTGTCGGCAGTCACACTGCTGTTCCACTCAGAAGGCTACACAAGGCGATAGTCACTTACATCCTGCTGTCAAGTAACTGGTTCTGCAACATAACCTATGCACACATGCCACAAGTCAGCAGGTACGATGTGACTCATCTTCCATGTTTGTGTGACTGAAGTTGTATCTCAGGGCACAGACTACATGTGCAGGGACATGCAATAGCCCACCAGTGTTGTAGCCCTGATGGTCTGGTCCAAGCCCTGGGAAGCATTTTGCGGTCGTCCGGACCTGTTACCACTGTACTACAAACAACTGTGTCACTCCCAACAGTTGTCCATGCTTCTGCTGTCATTCCACAGGTGTCTAGTATACGGCCACTTTGACAGACCCGGCCAAACAACATGATACTGTGGCACAGTTGACCTACACCTGTCAGCCCTGGGAGTACGGATCACATGTTGGACTCTTGCTGCTTTTATACTGCCTGTCTTGCACAGTGTCCAATAACAGTCACCACCAGAATGGGAACTGGCTAGCGAAGCATGTGGTCATGTAACACAATGCTTGACATCATCCTCTGTGATGCACACAGGCAAGGCACACCTGATACTGCACCACTTCAATATCTCTGCAGTGACTGGGACCTGCCTCTTGGCTCTGCAGAGCACACCTACAATGACTGGTTATAGACAGACCGTACCTGTCAGGCACGTACCTGGACTGGCACACCCACGGCTGAGGTGTCCCCATATTCCACTATGTTGTACACACATCCCGGCTGGTTACTTAGCACAATGCATCACAGGTGCTCCACGTGCATATAACTGTGTCCAGAACTACTGCTGCTACTAATGTGAGACTGACAGTAACCCACACTTAACTGTGATAGCTGCACATGTACTGACACATTAGGCGTACGCTGTGCGTGAGTCATAACCTCCACTTGGCTGGTTCGACCCATACACCACCTCCAAGACCAACAGTATCCTTGACATGGACACTACCAACATGTGATTGCTGTTCCACACCTGGGGTTATCCCCTCATTGGTGGAATCCGAATATCTGCTACCCACCCTTGTTAGCCACATACCAGCACCACACACTTCACGGCATACACAGTAGATGAGTACTACAACACCATCTACAGATGTCGTATGACAGCGGTGGTTGTTGTCGTGACACACGTGCAGGTGGACAATGCACATGCAAACGCTGAGACATACCCCAGTGCACTTCAATAGCACGTACACGACAATATGGTTCATGCTATTCCACACAGAGCCGTGATGGTACACACCAGATTACAGATGACATTCTGGGGGTGCGGTCCCCACGGACATACTTTACAACAACAGGTGGGGGCTGTTACACAGTGGTGTACATTCCCATGGGTGGGGTGACTCACTGGTCAGCCTCGGTAGGGCCACAGGATCCCTCATCACATACTCCATAACTAGCAACGTACACATTACTGTGACACATTCCGAGATGTACCACAAGGCATTATGGTGGTATGTCAGTAGTCGTATGCAATACCCACATCTGCTCACACATATAACTGTCACTCTGGAACATGACAGTAACAGGTGATGTTGGCAACATGCTGTCTGATGGCTTCATTGCTAACATTTCACCCTCTCACTCCCTGCAGGGCCACATTCCTTGCAGGAACATTGTGGTGTACCTGCAGTCACACCTACACAGTACTGACCTGCACTCTATATGTCCTAGGACACAGACCCCTTGTCACCCTACAATATCCCAGGATGTGATGTCCACAGACCTCTGAACAGCATGTCTCCCCACTGGAACACCATATTCAGTAATAGCCTTGTACCAGACATTGTGGCCCCTGACTGGCACACAGCAACAGTAACACTCCACACAGGTGGCGCCACAATGCACGACTGGGACTATTGCCCTACGCACCTCACTGGACTGCTATGCATGGCTATAGGGCACATCATCATGGACATAATTCGCTGAGTCTTTGTTGTGCTCCAGTCCTTTGATGCCAGCTGGGTTGGTCTTGGTGGGGTCACAGCATGCCTCCTACACCTGTTGAACACCTTTCATACAGTCGCCAGAGTAGTTGATGATGACACGGGGTCCACACGGCCTGCATTGTCCTCTCGCTGCCATTCAGCACCGTTCTCCATTCTGGTATTGACTACATACACATCCGCCTGCACATCACAACATATGTCTCCGGATGTTATGCAAAGTGGCTAATGGACGGGACACACACACTGAAGGTGGCATACCATATCACATACTGCATTCCAGTTACACTTGGCTTACCACAGTCCTCAGTCATGGGGCCCTCATGTTAGGTATATGCTTCCCTGAGGTACAGGCTACCACTGAGGGAACTTCCCTGCCTAGCTTTACAGACCACTGCATACCCAGCGCCATTGTTGCTCCACCAGCTGATACAGACCCCATCCATATGGGTGTCACTGTGACAGATACTGATATGAACATCATGGGCTCTACCTGCATGACACTTGGTATGAACATCACCTTTGCAGTACACCATCCACCCACTGGTTATCACATAGGTGTTAGTCTCCTACATACATGTCGCATTGTACATGTTTGTAAGACACATATCTGTCGCACACACTCCTGTGATTACCACATTGCCACTGTGGCGTGGATATCCTTCTACATGTCCACACATGTCTGTACTTTGTGTGTAGCTGGTACGTAGCCACCCATTGTACATCTGAACACCGGACTTATACACACATCCATGGGTACATCACCCCGCTTAGGGTGTACCTTACACAACAGCTTTACATAACTCAACATTAAAATGCCATGACGTTTATTGAGCTACGACTGTTACAGTTTGCGACTTATGTACAGACACCACGTCTGTACACATTTGCGGACTACATACTCAGGGATGACGTCTGCTTCAAAGACAGGGCCCATGTCTGCAAATATGTTTATGAATATACTCCGCATACATGACATACACAATAGCCACTATGAGCATGATGCTCATGGATATGTGCACACACGCAACAGTGTGTGGCATGTGCTTAGAGGTTGCTTTCCCAGACCGGACACTCACCATGCTTTGGGACATGATTCCTATGTACATCACTCATGGACAGTTAGTAGCAGTGTTCATGTGATACCTTGCTTGGTGGATGGTGGACACGTACACCAGGGATCACTACAGTGGCTGTACTGTGCAGTGATGCAGGTTACACATGACTCTTCTGTTCACAGGACACTACCCTAGAGAGGTGCCACTGGTGTGCACACTGTAGTTGTTGTTACACATAGACTTGCCAGACTGCATGGTACCCCATTATGAACCTGTGGAGCTATTACATGTCCTTTGTGCATGGTTACTGGTATAGCCCTTCCAGTTAGATTGGCTGTCATGCTGTTACAATGTCCCATGAAACCTTTTCAGGCCAAAATGTATTTTCTGTT